>NC_138771.1:132080229-132161846 GCF_965119305.1 Pelophylax lessonae
AGTTTAAAAGATCGAATTCCTTTCGCGGCCAGCGGACATGTTCTTTCCCTCAAATCTTCATTTGACCCCAGATCGTTTGCAAGATCTTCATCGGGCGGTTCAGGATCTTCTCGTCCAGGGGGTAATCATCCCGGTGCCACATCGGGACAGTTTTCTTGGGTCTCCTTCTGTTCGCCTCCCTTACTTGGGGATGGTCCTGGATTCCGCCCAAGCAAAAGTCTTTCTGCCGGAGGACAAGCTCCGGATTCTGCAGAACGAGGTCAGGTCCCTCAGGGACAGCGAATCCTCATCACTCAGGACCTACATGCGGTCCCTGGGATTGATGGTGTCAGCCTTCGAGGCGATACTGTTTGCACAGTTCCTCATACTATCTCTCCAAGCGGAGATCCTAGCCAGGTGGGACAGGCTTCCTCAATCCTTGGAAAAGAGGATATCTTTGAGTCGCCAAGCCAGAGAGGATCTTCTGTGGTGGCTCCAGTCTCCGGCTATGACGGAGGGGGAAGTCCTTCCGGCCGTTGTTGTGGACGGTGATGACCACGGACGCCAGTTGTGGACGGTGATGACCACGGACGCCAGTTGTGGACGGTGATGACCACGGACGCCAGTTGTGGACGGTGATGACCACGGACGCCAGTTGTGGACGGTGATGACCACGGACGCCAGCCTATCAGGCTAGGGTGGCGTTCTGGGTACTCTGTCTGCCCAGGGCACTTGGTCGGAGGAGGAATCCTCCATGCCGATAAACATCTTGGAACTGCGAGCGATCAGACTCTGCTCGCTCCGTTGGTCGGATCATCTTCGGGGCCGCTCTGTGCGGGTGCAGACGGACAACGCCACTGCGGTGGCTTACATCAATCACCAAGGGGGCACCAGGAGTGCCCGGGTGGCCCAGGAAGTTACCAAGATTCTGTCTTGGGCCGACACACGTCCCGGCAATTTCGACAGTTCACATTCCGGGTGTGGAGAATTGGCAGGCCGACTTATCTGAGCCGCCAGACCCTGGACCAGGGGGAATGGTCCCTACACCCGGAGGTGTTTCAGATGCTGTGTGCGTGATGGGGATCCCCGGATGTGGATCTGTTCGCATCCCGGCTAAACAACAAGGTAGGAAGGTATGTGGCAAGAACGCGCGATCCTCTGGCAGATGCCTCGGATGCGGCATTGCCCCCCCCCCCCCCCGATTCAGTTGTCCAGGTTCCTTCGCAGGCTGGTCTTGGAACCGAAGTTGGTGAATCTGGTGGCCCCGGACTGGCCGTGCCGGTCTTGGTACGCGGACATCATACAACTGGTCGTCGAACCTCCCTGGCGGCTCCCGTTACGGGACGATCTTCCATCCTGCTTTACGGTTGCTGGCTTTAACGGCGTGGCGGTTGAAAGCCAGGTCCTGAGAGATCGAGGTCTCTCGTCGGTGGTCATTCCTACCCTGCTTAAGGCTAGGAAGGCCTCGTCTGGTAAGATCTATTACCGTACCTGGAAGGCTTATTGTGCCTGGTGGGAATCCAGGGGCATCCATCCTCGCTCCTTTTCGGTGGCAAGGGTGTAGGCCTTCCTGCAATCTGGTGTGGACCAGCGTCTTGCGCTGACCACGATTAAGGGTCAGTTGTCTGCCCTGGCAATCCTTTTCCAGCGCCCCTTGGCGTCAAACTCTTTGGTACGCACCTTTAATCAAGGCGTGCGTCATTTGGCTCCTCCTAGGAGAGTGCCTTTACCTCCTTGGGACTTTAATTTGGTCCTGTCCGTTTTGCAACATCCTCCCTTTGAGATCATCCGGGAGATTCCTCTGCCTGTGCTGTCTCGGAAGGTTGCCTTCCTGGTGGCGATCACATCTGCCTGCAGAGTGTCGGAGTTGGCGGCTCTGTCATGCCGCTCCCCTTACCTGGTTGTTCATAAGGATAAGGTGGTCTTGCGACCTAATCAATCCTTCCTTCCTAAGGTGGTTTCTGATTTTCAACTGAATGAGGATATTGTCTTGCCTTTGCTGTGTGCGAATCCTAAGCATCCTATGGAGTTGGCCTTGCATTCCTTGGGTGTAGTCCAGGCGATCAGGGTGTACCGGTCATCTACTGAATCCTTCAGAAAGTCGGATTCCCTTTTTGTCCTTCCCGAGGGACCTCGGAAGGGTATGGCTGCGTCTGCGGCAACCATTTCAAAATGGATCAGGCAGACGATTGTACAGGCCTATTCTATTAGGGAGCGGGTGCCACCCTTCCCTGTCAAGGCGCACTCTACCAGAGCGGTGAGTGCGTCATGGGCTTTCCGACATCAGGCTTCAGTGCCCAGGTGTGCAAGGCAGCGCCTTGGTCGTCTGTGCACACCTTTTCCAAATTCTACAAACTTGATGTTTTGGCATCAGCAGATGCAAAGTTCTGTGTGTGGCAGTGCCTTGAGGGGGCCATGGCGTTGGCCGGTCCCCGTCTGTTGGGGTGTTTTCCCCCTTGTTTACTTGCTTTCCTGGGTTGTTTGCTCCAGCTGAGCTTTTCTGTTTCCCAGAGTTTTTACCTTTCTGTTCAGAAAAGGTTCCTTTCTCTGACCTGGGTGCTGCGTTGCATTTGTGACGATTGCGCTTCCCACCCCTCATGTCTACACTGCTTTTGGGACATCCCATTGGTGAAGACTGTATGAGTGGGCGGCGACAGTCAGAGGACGTAAGAGAAAATGGAATTTTTGTAAAATCCTACCGTAAAATTCCTTTCTCTGAGTCCTCTGACAGTCGCCGCTCCCGTCCCTCTTTTGGGGTTAATTTGGACTTTAACTGCTTGCTACCAAGCTGAGTTGGGAATGCTGATAGCAGGGGGGTATTGGACCAGTGGGACAGCCCCCTACAGGTGTGTCTATGTAAATTGCTTTGTTTCTAAACAAGTCTTATGCCTAGCTTGCTCCTATGGATAAGAGGTCAATACCCATTGGTGAAGACTGTATGAGTGGGCGGCGACTGTCAGAGGACTCAGGATTCAGTTTTTCCATTTTGACAGTTAAAAAATATCCAATATATTACATTTTTGTCATATATTTAGGCCAAAATGTATTTAGCTACATGTCTTTGACAATGAAATCCTCAATGAGCGTATTTTTAACCGCTTTAAGACCAGAAGATTTTACCCCATTCTTGACCAGGCTATATTTTGCGATTCGGCACTGGGTTACTTTAACGGACAATTGCACGGTCATGCGACACTGTACCCAAATTCAATTTGTCCTTTTTTCCCCACAAATAGAGCTTTCTTTTGGTGGTATTTGATCACCTCTGCGATTTTTTTTTTTTTTTTTATTTATTTATTTATTTATTTTTTTAATTTTTGAAAAAAAGAGCGACAATATTTTTTACATTCTGGTATATAACATTCCCCAAAAAAATTTAAAAATCTAAATTTTTTTAACATTTTAGGCCAATTTGTTTTCTGCTACATATTCTTGGTAAAAAAAATCATAAGCGTATTTTGATTGGTTTGCGCTAAAGTTATCGCGTTTACTAACTTACGGGAAAGATTTGTCATTTTTATTTTTTTTTACTAGTAATGGCGGCGATCTGCGATTTTTTTTTTTTTTTTTTTTTTTTTTTTGCGGGACTGCGACATTGTGGTGGACAGATCGGACCCCTAACTGACATTTTTGACATTACTACAGTAATCAGTGCTATAAATATGCACTGTTACTGTAATGACACTGGCAGGGAAGGGGTTAACTTTATTGGTGATCAAGGGGTTAAATGTATGCTTACTGACGTGTGTGGGGGGAGGGGATTGTGTGACACAGGCACAGATCGCAGGTTCAGCTATGCTGAATCCTGTAATCTGAGAAGGTCTGTCACATAGGAGATCCGTCCGCTTTGACACAAGTGGGCGGATTTCCTCACTCGATCCCCGATGATCGGGGAAGAGTGGTGGTGATCACCGCATCTCCTCCCCTGGCCCGACTCCCGCTGTGTCTGAATACAGCGGGAGCGAGCCTCTGGCGGCGGGCGCACGCTGCTGAGAGGGGGCGTTGGCCAGCGATGTAGGTCTACGTCGCTGGACAATAACGAGCCACTTTGCCACAGTACCAGCTCAGTGAGCGGTTGGCAAGTGGTTAAAGATTTCCAGGCATAGGCATTTTAAACATAATTACATGAGTCCAGCTTGGAGCCATGTCATTTTGTATATGCCATTCCTGTCCGATCCCCCTGGTAGCTGGAAATCACTAAAATAGACACTGTTACTCCAGCGATTTCCACTTACTCCGGGTTTTGTGCCAACTGCCCAGCTTGATGCATTTTAATTACAGGAAGTCAGCTGCTGAGCACAGATGCCATTCAGAGAATGCACTGTATTTTCTGAATGAATGAAAAGACTTTTCTGATTGGATGAAGTGGAGTGTGACATCATTGCTCTACCTCATCCAATCCGAAAATGCTTTGCATTCATTCAGAAAAAGCAAAGTATTCTCTAAATGACGCCAAGCTGAGCGGCTGACCACCTATGTTGCAATCCAGGGGAGCAGCCACTTGATGCTGGACTCGGAAGCAAATGAAGAACACTCAAGTAGCGGTGTCTACTCCGTGATTGCTAATGAACGAGGAGACTGCAGCCCCAGGGACACCTTACACTGATCAGAAGCAATGCCACTTGTGCTTATTTTTATTTTTTTTAACTAAGCATTGATTTTAAATTACCAGCGCACATGTAAGCATTTTCCATATTACAATTATGAAAGTACCTCTTTCTTGCCTTTTTTGAATGAAAAAAAAAAAAAATGGTACTCCCCTTCTAAGTAGCTATGGTTACATTGTTATTATAGAGAGTCTTACACTAAACAGGAAATTCAAGGGATCACAATAGCTGTATCTATATACATAAATCATTTTATACAATGCATAAATAGTGTTTATAATTCATTGCACATATTGATAACTGTCTAATTTTATCTTTCACATAAAGATATAAATGGAAAAAAGTGTAGCTTGTGTCCTTTAACACGGTTTAAAATGAGTGTTTTTGTTCCATTTGTTTTGCAATCTAAACTTTTATAGTATGTGACCTTGTGCAAGCACACACATGTCCTGTTTTACAAGATTTAAGAAGTTTGCATTTCATATGCAATTAGCATCAAGCGTTGAATATTCACTGCACTGTTTATGTAGAGCAGGTAAAAATATAACAAATGTTGCCTTGGATTTTCAGATTAATTTTCATAAGTACATATTAGAAAAGCACTCCAACCCCCATCTCTTATCTCAAGGACAATCAAGGTGCCAGCTTCTGTGTTCACTTGGCAAAGATTCAGAGGTTAGAAAGTGAAACACGGGGTATTATCCATCGTCCAGCTGGCTGCCAGAAATCCATGATCTTTTATTAACTTTTTGAGCGCTTAGAAAGAGCACAGCTTTGTCTCTGAGCCGTGGTAAGAGAATCAAGTCGTTTAAGCCATCTGACCTGGACTTATATTTAGCAGTGCAGTCCTATAGACACACCAAACCTCAGCGTTTCAAATCTTAGATTGTCAAGATTTGGGTTTGAAACAAACATGAATATTGTTTTTCAGTTTATTTTTAAATAAAAACAAAATCTTTCTAATTAATGATTAAGCAACCAGTGCTCAAGCAGAAACCTGAATAGGGAGCAACAACAATGCTCATATAAAACTGTTCATGTTGTTTCCCGATCACTTGGGACTTTTAATGGTGTGGAGTTATCAAATACACGTGAGCACCAATAGATAAAATTGTAGTTTTATTGAAAATGCAAAAGTATTAAAAACATTTACATGCAATAATTGTTAGGGAGAACATATTCATATATACGAACTACATAGACTGTTCAACGCGTTTCGCAAATTGGTAACGACCAACAAATGCTTCGTCAGGAACCATAAATATGGCTATATTGTTTCTACTGACTTTAAAGAGAGAGAAAATGTAATAAGCATTTACAATATGTTACTTATGCATTCAAAAACAGTATATTGTTTGTCATAACCACGTAAAATCCACAGATACATATATGCTCACCATAAGTAGTGTGATATATAGGATCTGTTATCAGGATATGGGTTAACCTATTTCAAATAATATATATATATATATATATATATATATATATATATATATATATATATATTTATAATATAATATATATATATATATATATATATATATATATATATATATATATATATATATATATATATATATATATATATATATAATACAATTGTCCAATCCAAAGCACTCTGCCAGACCATAGGTGGACCACAGTTTCCAGCTTTTCCCACAAAATGGTGTAAGCAACACCAACAGTGGGAGTGTTCTGAAGTGAACTGGACTGTGCTTAAGCAGGGTGGTGAAGTTAAAAAAAAAAACAAAAAAAAAAACGCAGGCACCTAGGGATATTGAATCCCAACAAGAAGAAATGTGACACCTGGACAGAAGAAACAATACATATGTGTATCAATCTAACCTGATGAGAGATATATATATATATATACACACACATACGATTACCAACACCCAAGTAATACGCTATCCCACTAGAATAGGTTGGGGGGTTTAAAAATACAGATACATTTAGAGGGATATGCATGAATGTATATAAACCACTTAATCTGCCCTCTCATTGACTACAAATTGCAGATAACAATGGACATGACAATACCTAGGCAATAAGCCCCCCAGTATATCCTTCCAGAACATGCCCCCCAGGGTACAATTAAATATTCCCTAAGGAGATCTAAAGAGACCAGTATATTGCATGGGAAACCACATGAACAGTTTTATCTGATCATTGTTGTTGCTACCTATTCCTGTTTCTGTGTAAATAATTAATTGGATTTGGTTGTGGAAAGTTGTTTCTAGAATTGACATACCTATATTTGGCTAAGCAACCAGTGTAGTCATTCAGGTGACATCTTTAAAGTGGTAAAGGTAGAATTTTTTTTTTTACCTTTTTTGCATTAGGGTAAAACCTCTTCTGTATGTAGAGCCCCCCAACCCCACCTATTATACCTAACCTGAGCCCAATCACGATCCAGTACTGTGCCCGAGAGCAGCAGGTGTTCCCTCGCTGGACATGGAGGCTGCAGCGGGAGTCATTGGCTCCTGCTGCAGTCAGTCACAGCCATAGAGGAGAGGGAGGGGCTGAGCCACACTCTGTGTGTGTCAATGTAGCAAAGGATTGAGCCCATAATGAGTGCCCCCATAGTAGACAGCTTGTTATGGGGCACTTGGCAGAGGTGAGCGGACCCAAAAAGAGGAGGGTCAGGGCTGCTCTGTGTAAAACCATTGCAGAGATCAGGTAAGTATGACGTATTTGTGGTTTTAAAAAAAAAAAGGTTTACAATCACAAATAAATCTCTTGTGAGAATTATGTAGACTGTGTAGAAATGTAGGTTGTGACTATGTAGAAATACTTATCCAGTGTAACCTTACACTAATAAGATCACCCCTTTTATAACTGTAGAACCAAGATACTCCATTCCTTGCCTCTCACTTCGGTTTTCTTTTCTTCCCACCCCCCTCTACTTTCTTAATCTTTTTTGTTCTTGCTATCGCCAATACTTTCTCTTTTGTCTATGATGGCTCTTAAGCCCTGGTACACACTAGCAGCTCAGGTCGAAGCTGGTGTAATAATTTGATGTTGGTACATCAATCTCGCCTGCTGAGCTATTGTGTTCTGACATGGGGAACAACCCACCCCCCCCCCCCCCGCCAGAACACTCTGCGCTGATCAGGAGACGGTCGGCTGCTGGTTTTCCAGCATGATCTTCCGACTGAAGCTGGTGGAACCAGCTGCCATACATACAGGCCGAATGTGGGCTAGTTTTTATTGAACCTGCCAATGTCGTCTGGCATTTGGCCCATGTATACTAGGCTTTAGAATCAAAATCTGTAACAGAGATCTCCACCATGTGATATACACAGGGATAGGTATTTTGTCCTGTACTGTTGCACGATTTCTTGACTTATGTGTTGTACATTCTTTACGAAATAAAATAAAAAGCATAAAAATTTAAGTGCACCAAAAAAATGCATGTGAGAGCTAGCTGTAGCACATGCTATGATGCATGTTAAATAAAAACGTGAAAGACAAAGGCATAATGAGAACCGCATACTAGCTGATAATGAAATAAATACCTTTGAATAAAGCCCCCCCGCAGCGCTGCCTGCTCATGTTCATCCGTCTTCCTTCGGGTTTGCGTGCTCCGGCCATCTGATTGGCCAGAGCGGCGATGACGTCACTCCACGCATGCGCACTGAAGCTGCAGTTTACGGCACAGGGCTCTGAAGGGCGGTTCTTTCAGAGCGCATGTGCGAGTGATGTTACCGGCTGCATCTGAAGTAAATATCTCCTAAACTGAGATATTTACAGTAGCTATTGGTAAGCCTTATCATAGGCTTACCTATAGGTACAAGTTACAGAGGAAGGTTTACTTCCACTTTAACATGAATTGCAGTGCTTGTTAAAATTCTTGGCAGTGTGCACTGATGTACGTTTTTCAATTGATTTCAATAGAAAAAAACATGCGCTGTGCAGTGTACATTCTTAGAGAAACATTGCATGATCTAGTAAGCCCAACCTAGGACTACCATATATCTGTATGTCTAAAGTCTGGCAATATTAAAAGTTAATATACAACAGTGACCCATCTATACAGGAATCCCATTAGACTGGTTGAGGGCATGTTCAGTTTTCAAATTTTCACTGTCCGACAGCTAGAGTCCTTTAAGTTCCAGTTTGTACTAACTGGTTTTGCCCTCCTCCGTGATGGTTGTGACCTCAGAATGTGGGGATTCTCTCATGAGGCATCCCTCAGTGGTCATACTAAGTCTCAGTTTCATGGTGTGGCTGGAGCAATTGCCTGGAACCTGTGCCTTGCTCAAACAGGGATTAACCAGTGTCGCAGCAGGTCAGGAAATGAATGAAGCAGCTGTCAGGGATGGGAAATTACAACATGTAGAAGTTATGAATTCTCACGAGAGGAAGCTCCAGCACTAAGCAGGAGCACCTTCTAATAAGATTTTGCATCCGCCATTCTCATGATCTTTCCAGAAGGCCAGTGAAGTCAACCTTGCCAAAAAAGTTTTAATTATCCTGTTTGTCTCTTGGGAGACAGTTTCCGAACAGAAAAATTGTAAGCCAACCCCTCAACACAGCATGCCTCCTTTTTTTGTTTGCTAGTGTACTAGGAAGTTGGAAGGATTAAGGCTGACTCAGCACTGATGTGATCTGCTGGGTAGAGTTACACATGCTGCCATTTAATGTGGAGAAAGCACCATCGCCCTGCAGTTCCTGCACGTGAAGCAGCATGTCGACCCCCCCCAATCTCTGGTCTGCCTACAGTGACTTGATCACCTCCAGTCACCTAAAACCTTTATTAATTCTAGCTGCCTTGGTTTTTGAGTACCTGAGGCCTGCTTCATATTGGGTCTAATTGCATTATTGCTGAAAAAAAAACATGTCTTCACTAAGACACAGAGGACAGTCACACTTCCATTGCCGGCCTTAGCCTATACTCCCTTAGTAAATTTAAGTATGAACACCCATGTAAATGGTGAAATATATTTTGAAAAGAACTGTGAAAAATTGCTGTAAATTAAAGCGGAGTTCCACTCGAAATTTATACTTACCTCCATCTTCTCGCTCCCGGTCACCTGAAAAACAAATGGATAATCGCAATTTTTTTTTTTTTCACTTTCCTTTTAGAGAAAATATACTCACCTTACTTCCTTCTTCCTCCCCTCGGCGGCCACGGCGATTCGTCACTTCCTGGCTTTTGCAATGATTCCTGGGAGCTGAACGTCATCGCTCCCAGGAATCATTGCGCCTGCACCGGCCCCGACGTCAGTTCCGGGGCGCGCGCGTCATTCCCTTCTAAACAGCTTCTGGGCATGCCCAGAAGCTGTGGAGGGATGACGCGCGCGACCCGGAAGTGACGTCGGGGCCGGTGCAGTGCATCGTGGGACCGAAGAAGGAGGAAGAGGACCGAAGAGGACGCGGAAGAGGATCGCGCTGGCTTCAAGCTGCCCACACCCGAGATGGCAGCGCTGGAGAAGACAATTTCAAGGTAAGTATTTCTCCTGAAAGGTAAGTGCAACCCGGGACAGATCAGAGGCTAGCCATTGTGGAATGTGCTAGCCCTGACTGTCCCGGGGGTATTTTTATAAAAAAAATGTATAACTAGGGTGGAACTCCGCTTTAAGAATGCTTTCCGAAATAGAAGCGTTAATAGTTTGTTTTTGTCAAATAATAAAAATGTAAAGTAAATGAACAGAAGAGAAATTCAAATTATAACCAATATTTGGTATAACCACCCTTTACCTTCAAAACAGCATCAATTCTTCTAGGCACACTTGCATACAGTTTTTGAAGAAACTCAGCAGGTAGGTTTTTCACAACATCCTGGAGAACTAATCACAACTCTTCGGTGGATGTAGACTGCCTCAAATTCTTCTGTCTCTTCACGTAATCCTAGATAGACTCGATGTTCAAGACCCTGTGGGGGCCAAACTATCACTTCCAGGACTCATTGTTCATCTTTACACTGTAGATAGTTCTTAATGACAATGGCTGTATGTTTGGGGTCGTTCTCCTGCTGCAGAATAAATTTGCGGCCAATCGCACGCCTCTCTGATGGTATGACACGATGGATACGTATCTGTCTGTATTTCTCAGTATTGAGGACACCATTTAATCCTGACCAAATCTGCAAATCCATATGCTGAAATGCAGCCCCAAACCTGCAAGAAACCTCCACCATGCTTCACTGTTGCCTGCAGATACTCATTGTATGGCTTTCCAGCCCTTCGTGAACAAACTGACTTTTGACACAGCCAAATATTTCAAATTTTGACCCATCAGTCCAGAGCACCTTCTGCCATTTTTCTGCACTCCAGTTCCTATGTGTTTTTGTGCATTGGACATGGAAACAATGAAACATGGAAACAAGGAGAATACAGCTGACACAGAAGCTACATTTCTTCTAGCACAGAACCTATAGCCAGAGTCTCGAGCCCATCCTAGATGTATCCATTACTCAAGGACATTTGGTTTGTTGAGGTGCTATACACCCAATTAATCACATCAGTTGGGGGAGAGCTGTGTTCATTAAAGCTGCACCTATATATTGGCTGCTTTAAAACATGAGTGGCTATCATTCACTATATTAGGCCAATGTCCTCATCCGTGTTCATCCAGCGATTTTGTGGTTTGGTACCCCCTCTATTTGGCATGTATATATTTCACTCCTGGGCTTCGAGTAGTCTTGGCAGACCTCTGCTCATTGTTTAGTCCCTGTCACACATTTTGTGGACTGAGGTGATATAACTGTGTGTATGTGTAGATATATAGATGAGATATATATCTATTTTATTTTTGGACTGTCCTTTTTTTATTTCAGGTAATTTTTTTGTAGCGCCATTGCTTTACGTATATATTGTACATTCACATCAGTCCTGGACCTCAAGGAGCTTACAATCTAAGGTCCCTAACTCACATTCATACATACACACTAGGGCCAATTTAGACAGGAGTCAATTACCCACTGGCATGTCTTTGGAGTGTGGGAGAAAACCCACGCATGCGCAGGAAGAACATGCAGACTTTGTTTTGATTTTGATACCCATTTGCGGTGTACGCTGAGCTTTTAGAGGGTTTAGGCTTTTACCCCATGTGATTGGCCTTCCATAATTAGTGTAGCATTACATATAGTTATCATTGTATACTATACATTTATTGTACCGTGATCGGCTCAGTATTTTGTATTATCAATGGGGCATTTTTGATGATATTTTATAGCAGTACTTTTTCTAATAATTTTTTCGTAGCCCAAGTTGGTGTTGTATTCTCTGCTGTTTCTTTTCATTGTGGTGACATTTACTTTGAATTAAGGGTTAGGTCATCTTTGTTTGTGGACTTCCTCAACTGTTTAATATATTTACCTGCATAGTATACATTACGTGCTTCCTTGTCCATATGGGTCTCCTGAAAGTGATCATACAGTGAAACCTTTGGTTAAAATGCTGGGCTGCAGAACAGGAATGCAAAAACGGTTTGCTGTGCATGGTGATCGAGGGACAGCCTGTTTACTAACCCTCTTCAACATGGATTATCTATTGGCCTTTACGAACACCTGATCAGACAGCATCTCACTTACCTAGGTATGAGTCGTAATTGCAAAGGGGCTACAAGCTAGTGTTCTACTCTCTGTCCCTTCCCTTTTTCATATCTTCCAACCAGCCTGTTGATCCTCACTGACTGACAGATCTTCATGCAGCACTTACAGACTTTCTGGATCAAGGGGTTATTAACTAAGTTCTAAGACCAAGGTATCTGGAGTTATACTCCAAAGTTTTTACAGTTCCTATACCAAAAGTGGGCATCTGCGCCTCTGATTCCCAAGATTCTAAGTATCTTGAAGATGGACCCTGCTCAAGGTCAGCTAGCAAATATTCCGCCTCAGTTACACAAACAGATACCAGCTGAGCTCGCAGCTGATGCATAAATGAAAGAAAAGTCCAGATAACTGCATTGACTGAAAAACTACCTTTTTATTTGGAAAAATGTGTATGAAAACCGGTAAAAACATCAAAAGATAAGTGGAGAAGTGAAGTAAATATCTAATGCCTTTTTGTTCTTAAGCCAGCCAAGGAGCGATTTTTCTCTCAATTCCTTGTTCAGCAGTGCCAGTGTTGATGGGGGAATCCGCCCCCCGCCGGGAGAACACTGATGATTAGCGGCTATATCAGCCACTAGCAATTGCATTTAAAATTCGATCGATCAGCTGATCAACTTGGGTATCTTCAGCCTGCCCATACATGGTTTGAATCTCAGCCAGTTCCTGCTGAACAGTCTATGGCCGGCTTTAGTCTTCGGCCCTAGAAGTTTTGAATGGCTTTCCTGAATCGGGGAGACTTTCTGACTTCTGTGGACATTCTACATGCATGTCCCCAATTATCCAGCTCATCAACATTTCTTTTGCTTTGTTGTGGGTCCCAAGCTCTTCCAATTTGTGGCTTGTTTGGCCATATTTTGCTTGGCATGAGGAAATAAGCTTTCATCCCAGGAAGTACTCTGCGAGACCAGTCCTAAACTTTTTAAAATTGGGCTTGGATCAGCATTTAGCCCTGAGCACCATCAAGGTCAAATATTGGGGTTTGTGATCCAAAGGCCAGAGCTTTCCCATTCTTAAAGAGCTTTGTACATAGTGGGGTTGATCTACAAAAATTGGCGAGTGCAAACTCTGGTGCAGCTCTGCATAGAAACTAGTCAGCTTCCAGGGTTTTTTTTCTTAAAGTTTAAATGAAAAATGAAAAAGTTTAAATGAAATTTTGCACTCTCCAGTTTAAGTAAATCAACGGTGCATCTCAAAAAATTTGAATATCTTAAAGTTAATTTATTTCAGTAATTCAATTCAAAAAGTGAAACTCCTGTATTATATAGATTCATTACACATAGAATGATATCTTTCAAGCATTTCTTTCTTTTAATTTTGATGATTATGGCTTACAACTAGTAAATACCCAATATTTAGTGTATTAGAAAATTAGAATATTACATAACACCAATAAAAAAGGATTTTTAATACAGAAATGTTGGCTTACTGAACTGTATGTTCAGTATAGTATGCTCTCAATACTTGGTTGGGGCTACTTTTTGCAGAAATTACTACATCAGTGTGGCATGGCATGGAGGCGATCAGACTGTGGCACTGCTGAGGTGTTATGGAAGCCCAGGTTGCTTTAATAGCGGCCTTCAGCTCGTCTGCATTGTTGGGTCTGATATCTCTCATCTTCCTCTCGACAATACCCCACAGATTCTCTATGGGGTTTAGGTCAGGCGAGTTTGCTGGCCAATCAAGCATAGTGATACCATGATCATTAAACCAGGTATTGGTAATTTTGGCAGTGTGGGTAGGTGCCAAGTCCTGCTGGAAAATGAAATCCGCGTCTCCATATAGCTCTTCAGAGGAAAGCATGAAGTGCTCTAAAATTTCCTGGTAGAGGGCTGCTCTGACTTTGGACTTGATACAACACAGCGGACCAACACCAGTTGATGACATGGCTTCCAAAATCATCACTGACTGTGGAAACTTCACACTGGATCTCATGCAACTTGGATTCTGTGTTTCTCCACTCTTCCTTCAAACTCTGGGTACTTAATTTACAAATTAAATGGAAAATTTTTTTTCATCTGAAAATAGGACTTTGGACCACCGAGCAACAATCCAGTTATTTTTCTTTTTAGCCCAGGCGAGACACTTCTAACATTGTCTGTGGTTTAGGAGTAACTTGACACAAGGAATGCGTGTCCTGGATATGTGTATGTGGTGGCAGGTGTTGAAGCACTGCCACCAGCCATAGTCCACTCCTTGTGAATCTCCCCTATATCTTTGAATGGCCTTTGCTTCACAATCCTCTCAAGGCTGCGGTTATCCATTTGCTTGGGCACTTTTTTCTACAACTTTTTGTCCTTCACTCATCTTTCCATTATATGCTTGGATACAGCACTCTTCTTTAGCAATGACCTTTTTTTGACTTGCCCTCCTTGTGGAGGGTGTCAGTGACTCTCTTCTGCACAATTGACATGTCAGCAGTCCTTCCCCATGATTGTGTAACCTTCTGAACTAGAGACCATTTAGAGCAGGGGTGTCCAAACTTTTTTCAAAGAGGGCCAGATTTGATGAAGTGAACATGCGTGAGGGCCGACCATTTTACCTGACATTCTTTGGACTGTTAAAATTAAATGCAAACTAACTATTTTATGCAAAGTTTATTGCAAAAGGCATACTTTTCATCACATGGATGATAAATCTAAACAGGTGTTAAATCACTCTGCCTTTCATATCTGAAGGCCAGATGAAGAAAAAATCCAGGAAGCTGAAATATATGTGAGGAACATTGTGAAGTATATTACATATTATTGGTAATAAAGGTTGTCTGTCAACTTTTAAGTTAAAAAAAAAAAAAAAATTTGAACAGGAACATAACACCAAGTATACATGTTGTGTTCAAATATATTGATAACTGATTTAGACCAACTGACCTTAACTGAGATTTTACAATGTATTCCTCTCAATTCGGAGCATGCGTTCTCCCTAATCAGTCACACAAGGGTTAACCACATATAAGCGCTATATGAACCCACCGATGATGATTAATGATGGCAGCAAAAAAAGTCATGAATGATGCCAATGTATTTTTCCAAATTATTTGAGGGACCGTATTAAAGCAGCGCGGGGGCCTGGACTTTGTACATTGGAGTTAAAGGCTCAGGAAACCTTTTACAGGTGTTTTGAATTAATTAGCTGATTGAAATGTGACACAATGAGTCTACAATATTGAACTTTTTCACAGTATTTTAGTTTTCTGAGATACTGGACTTTGGGTTTTTACTAACTAGAAGTCATAATCCTCAAAATTAAAAGAGAAAGAAATGCTTGGAATATTTGAACTCAGTGTATAATGAATCTATATCTACGAGTTTCACTTTTTAAATTGAATTACTAAAATAATTTTTTGATATTCTAATTGTTTGGGATGCACCCGTATGTCTTATTCCAGCTCCCATTGTGTGATCACTGGTGTCACCCAGACATCCGTGTTTGGTTGTCTTGGCACTCTAAAAACCACCTTTCAAAGCTATCAGAGATATCCCCCTTTCCACCCTTAAGCCTAGTACACTGCTAAGTTTTTTTTCATTCAACCTTGTCTACGTTATCCCAGAAGGTGACATTCTAGGTGGCTATTACCTCGGCCCGCATGGTAATGGAATTGATGGCATTATCCTGTCGCAGTCCCTATTTGGTGGTCCATAGGGATAAAATAGTTCTTCGCCCCTGTCCATCATTCCTACCCAAAGTTGTCTCGGACTTCCATTTGAATGAGGACATTGTGTTGCCTTCCTTGTGTCTCAAGCCGGCTCATCCCAAGGAATTTGCTTTGCAAAACTTGGATGTGGTTTGTGCGATTTGGGTGCATCTGGCAGCTACTGAGTCCTTTCGAAGGTCAGACTCGATTTTTGTGGTTACGGATGGACCAAGAAATGGGCTGGCCGCTTTTTCAGCTACCATCTACAGATGGATCAGACAGACGGTGTCTCAGGCCTATTCCATTAAAGGTCAGGTTCCACCTTTCCCTGTCATGGCGCATTCTACTCGGGCGAGTGCTTCTTGGGCCTTCCGTCAGGCATCAGTATCGTAAGTTTGCAAGGTGGTCACTTGGTCATCTGTGCATACCTTCACAAAATTCTAGAAGGTAGATACTTTGGCAACTGCGGATGTTTCTTTTGGCCGCAAAGTTTTGCAGGCTGCTGTTTAAGAGGGTCTTTTCTCTCTCGAGGAGTGTTTCTTTAAGCTTTTATTTTTTCAGATGGGGCTCTTGTGTCCTGGTTAATGGTATTTATGTTTAGCCTTGGGTTATTTTCCTCACCCCACCAAACATAGTGTGAACATGCCCTCAAATGGATTTTAACAAGTTAGGCTACATTCACACCTGAGCGTAGCGTTTTCGCGCGATTTTTACCGCAATTTTACCGCGATTTACAGGCGTTTTTACAGGCGTTTTTTGTGCAGGCGTTTTTAGATTGAATAGAAACCAATGGAAAACGCCTGTAATCTGCCCAAAAAGAAGCTCATGTACTTTTTTGAGCGTTGGGCGTTTTGCTTACAGCGTCAAAACGCTCAGATGTGAACAGGGGCCATTGAAATGAATAGGATTTGTCTTGTTGGGCATTTTGAGAGCTGATCCTAGAGCAGAAAAACTCCCCAAAAACGCCCCAAAACGCCTACATGTGAACGGAGCCTAAATTTAAAAGGACCGCTAACTGAGGTGGCAGTAAATATTTATTTATGATTAAAAAAATAATTTACATTGGATAATTACAATATATTGGGAAGTGGGTGTTAACATTTCCAAATGGATCTATTGGAGATGTCATTGAAAGCAAACATTTTATTATATTGCGGTGTACCAGTTAGATGTGGTTGCTGCATTTGTTTTCTTTAGACTTTTTTACCTAGTTATCTAACCAGAAAGTGTTGTTTTTCAACAGAACAATCTGTCCAGCAGATGTAGCTGTTGGAGGGATGTGCCATTTACCACTGACAGTGGTGCTTACAATCGGGGCTTAAAATTTCAGGTTCTGAGCTCCTAGCCAGGCCTTAAGGTCTCCTTGCCACCAGTTGCCCTGCCCCTAAGTCTGCCCTTAACCACTTGCCTACCGGGCACTTTCACCCCCTTCCTGCCCAGGCCAATTTTCAGCTTTCAGCGCTCTCACGCTTTGAATGACAATTGCGCGGTCATGCTACACTGTACCCATATGAAATTTTTATCATTTTTTTTCACACAAATAGAGCTTTCTTTTGGTGGTATTTAATCACCTCTGGGGTTTTTTTCTTACAAAACAAAAAGAAAAAAGACAGTAAATTTTGAAGAAAATTTCTGCGAGTAAATTTTGAAAATAAATACATTTTTCTCCACTGATGTGCGCTGATGAGGCTGCACTGATAGGCTGCACTGATAGGCTGCACTTATGGGCACTGATGAGGTGGCACTGATGAGGAGGTACTAATATGCCGCACTGAGAGGTGGCACTGCTGGGCACTGAGGTGGCACTGCTGGGCGGCACTGATGGGCAGCACCATCAGTGCCCATAGTGCTGCTAGTCAGCGCCCAGATGAGCAGGCATTGTGGGCACTGATGGTGGGCACTTATTGTATTTTTTACCTTTTTTGTAATCAGGGCACTGGTGATCAGTGCCCTGATTACATGTCTCTGTGTCCCCTAATCGCTGTTCTGCTCTTCCTCACACTGCAGTCTCTGTGTGAGGAAAGAGAGCTGGCGATGAGAGATGATCTCATATGTTTACATATGAGATCATCTCTCATTGCATGGTCCGATCACGTGGTAAATGGCCGCTGTGATTGGCCATTTACCACGATCTGTGATTGGCTGTGTCCAAGGGACACGGCCGACACCGATTTTTTCCCGATGCGCGCTCGCGGGAGCGTGCGGGGAGCCTGTCACTATAAAGACGGCCTCCCGAAAATTAGAGCCCGCGCTGTAGCTGTACTTCGGCTATAGCGCGGGCGGCAACAAGTTAACATGGCCTCATTAGTGCAGCCTCAGTGCCCATCAGTTCAGTTTATCAGTACCCATCATTGCCGCCTCGGTGGCCATTGGTGCAGCCTATCGAATGCGAACAGGCGAATGGAAATTTTGAGGGCTGCTTACAATGATCAGCTTTGATTTATGTAAAACCTTTATCCCAAAATAAACAAAACTGTTGCTTTAATGGCTGTATCTTAATCTTCTAGTAAATGTAACTCTCCCCTTTCCCCAGACTGACAATGCTGCTGTCCAAAGGTTTCTCTTGTTGCTCTTTCATCCAGAGTATATGCACACAGGAGGTGTGTTAGTGGCCTGATGACCTGGTAAAAACAGAGAAAAAGGTCTAAACAAAAAAAAAAAAACGAATGCAGCCATTACATCCAAGGATTAGTAAGCTGCAATGTTTTTTTACATTTTTGGTTTTGTGTTAAATAAGGCTTTAAGTTGCAAAATGTCTGACTGAACATGATGTATTCTTTCCTGCACATTTGTGAGAGATGTCTGCTGTCCACCCTCTGTGAACAATCACTGAATTTCTTTTCAGCAGGCCCCCAAATAGCATTCATAACAATGCTTTAGGGAAATGGTTGGCCTGAATATATGCACTGCACTGCAGTACGGCGTCACTAGAGAAACACTGCATCTTCCCCTCGATTAGGCAGAATGTGGGAAGGTAGCGTCTTTCTCTGTGTACAAACTGTGTAAATACTGTCAGAAAAGGCCATAGTCATAAGCATTATATTTCTTTAAGGAAAAAAAATATATTCTTTGGTTTGCTGTAATAAATAAAAAAAAAAAAAAATTGAAAAATAGGACACCTTGAGCAATACTTAAGATAGTTGCTATGGAAACATTGGGTTTTGACAAGCTAATAATCTTTTAGGCAGCCCACAGATACATTCTAAAAATATCATAGCAACATGAAGTAAACAGGTAGTGTGTATTGGAATGTTGGCTATTACTATGTTTGTTTTTTGCAGGTTTTCTTTACATGCTTCAGCCTGGGAACAAGGTTACTAAGCCAGTGGAGGGCTAAGCTGGCATTTCTATAGTTAAACATATCTGGTTGCTATTGGCAGCATAAGAGGTGGCACACCCAATTTGCAGCTTATATTTTCAAAATTGCACTTGGCACTTTACTCTTTTTGCAAAATGTTTGCTTATGTGTCTCAGTGTTGTGTAGTTTCAACATAATTGTTGTTTGTGTGTGTGTGTCGGGGCTGTTCTTTGCTAAATAAGTGTTGTGCACGATCACTCTTTCTATGCCAGCCCTTCATTAGCAGATTACAGCTCAGCAATCAAGGCATCAGTGGGGTTGTGCCTGCATGCGCATCTAATCTACAGAAGGTGGTAGAAGGCAGCTGCAGAGGATGCTGCAATGCAGGATGGAGGATCCAGGAATGGGAAGTCCTGTGGGGGAAGGGCTTTAGTATAGGTATTGGAGCTAGAGAGCGAAAACGCACAGGCTGCTGTAGATGTGTTACTATTCAGTACTGTAAAAGCAGCAAAGGAAAAGAATGCATAACTGTACCTTTAGAATTTTGCTACATGTCCTAATTTTATTATGGTGTTTATATTAGATGCTTCCCATGTTATGTTACAATCATTTTAGGACAATCCTCTGACATTGTACATTTTTAGTTACTTATTTGACTATCCATGCTTATGGCAAATACACTTATATTTCTAATAGTCTGCATTTGTTCATGGTCAATAGGCTTTTTGGGTTTCCAAAGGGGCATTAATCCGAGGATGCAGAGAAGTATTCTCAGCTTGTTAAATTCTGTTGTGTGTGTATGTGTATATATATATATATATTACATTTTGAGAGAACCAATAACAATATGAATTTTGCTTTCACAACCATTTGTTCAAATTAAGTTGCTATATTTAATTAAACATTCTCTTTTTTTCATTGCAATTACCTTTTAAAGGATATCTGAAATGGTTTTTATGGTCACTTTTGACAGACACCAAACATCCCACTTATTGCATTCTTTGCTATTACATTGGCTGTATAATAAGAGGGGATTTGGGGAAAAATGGACACTATTAATCAGCATTGCATCGGCACCTTCCAGGTGGTAGTAAGAGGGACCTCCAAAGACACACCATCTTATTACTTAATACAGTTATCCTTAAAGGGTAACTCCACGTTTGTGGGAAAAAATATAGCATATACTATATACTCGTGACAAAAGTCATATTGTAATTGAATGTTAATAAAAATGAATTTTCCTTTTCAATCTGCAGCGCTGTCATTTTCTGTAAAGTGCAATGCAATATGGCAACCTGGAGGTGTTCTGTACACAGATGGTATACAGAACACCCCCCAGAAATGTCCTTTCCTGCTTGTGTGATTGGCTTACTGATTTTTCCAGAATTCTGCACTAAGATATAAGTAAGATTTTGGACAACCCCTGCAACAAAAATATCATTTTTGGGGAAATACTCCCAAAGGGAAATCACATCTAAGTGGGGTGCAGACCCTGCCACTTTCATCATTAGAACCCTCATTAGATTAATTTTGCACATGGACACATACAAACCGCTTTTTCCTCAGAACAACAAAAGGTAGGAATCTGCAACAAAGTTTACGAATCCCTGCAATGTACATTGATCCCCCCCAGAGGGGATTGTTGTTGAAAAAAAAAAAAAAAAGTGGAGTTAAGTTTTATTGTATAATGAGTGCAACCTTTGAGGGAATAAATGTGGAAAAATATGTGCAAGGTCCATGGAATGTGTCATCCTGATTCTGGCTTTATTACCTGATTAACTGAAACTAGTGTAGAGCCAGAGTAGTCTGAAATGTTTGAGATCCCATCCTACAGACTTAGTCCAGGTCAGGGTACCACTAGATTGTGAGCTGTGATCTGGTTTATAGCCCCAGAGCCTGTATCTTTTATAAACGCATTGCTGCCCTTGGAGTTTCCATTTTAAGATTATAATGTAATAGCAGGATTTTGCTAGCAACAGCAGTGCTATCCATCATTGGAGAATTTTAATGGAAGAAATAGTAATCCCTTCATGTTACTGCACAAGTGAGTCCTGAATCAGTGGATGAGGGACATTTTTTTTTTTTCTCGGGTTCTTTGATGGCCAAATACTGTGAGAATTTCTGAAGTGATTCAAGTGTCATGCCCAACAGTTGGGTAATACATGCTTTCATAGTGTGCTATCACAGTAAATTTTCTTTACATTATAATTTTCCAGCATGCAGGACCTAATCATTTATTCAATCTGTTGAGAAAAACAGCACTTGGAAATAGCATTCCCTGACTGTAGTAGAGTAGATAGTTGCCGTAGAAACTTGAGTTGTAGTTGACGTGCCACAATATCTGTGGAAGGTTTACTGCCTATGCAAGTGACATGCTGCTTTTAATGTGACTGTAGGACACAACACGTGCGATACAAGTCTGATTTTTCTGGTCCTTCTATTTTTCTCAGAGAGCACTATTACCTATTAACATTAGAGAAATAGGCAAGGTCTTACACTGGTTGTCTATTAAATCAACACTTACATCTATGAGCTGTAAAACTACAGAACAAACGCACACTCCACCTGTTTCATCAGTGAGTGGTCTTTTCACACACTACTCAAACACGATCAAGAAAGTGACTTCATTATGTGCGAAAAATTCACTGAATTGAGTGATCTGTCTCTGGATTTTATTGGCCATGAATTTATGGTTAAAGTAAATGGAAAGTCAATCTATATACAGTGCATATAAAAAGTCTACACAACCCTGTTAAAATGCCAGGTTTCTGTGATGTAAAAAAATTGGATGAAGATAGATAATTTCAGAACGTTTTCCACCTTTTTAATCTGACTTAAAAACTGTAAAACTCAGTTGAAAACAAACTGAAATATTTTAGGTGTAGGGAAGTAAAAATAAAAAATTAAAATATGGTTGCATTTGGCTGTATGCTTTGGGTTGTTGTCATGCTAAAAGATGAAGTTCCTTCTTATGTTCAGCTTTATAGCAGAAACCTAAAGGTTTTGTGCCAATATTGACTAGTATTTGGAGCTCTTCATAATTCCCTCTAACTCGACTAAGGCCCCCGTTCCAGCTTAAGAAAAATCTCCTCAAAGCGTGATGCTGCCTCCACCATGCTTTACTGTGGGTATGGTGTTTTTTTGGTGATGTGCAGTTTTGTTTTTGTGTCAAACACATCTTTTGGAATTCTGGCCCAAAAGTTCAACCTTGGTTTCATCAGACCATAACACATTTTCCCCACATGCTTTTGGGAGACTTTAGACATGTTTTTTTGTAAAATTTAGCAAGACTTGGATGTTTTCTTCGTAAGAAAAGGCTTCTGTCTTGCTACTCTACCCCATAACCCAGACATATGAAGAAATTGGGAGCTTGTGGTCACATGTACAACACAGCCTGTACTTGCCAGATATTCCTGCAGCTCCTTTTAATGTTGCCATAGGCCTCTTGGCAGCCTCCCTGACCAGTTTTAATTTAGTCTTTTCATCAATTTTGTAGGGATGTCCAGTTTATGGTAATGTCACTGTTGTGCCATATTTTCTCCACTTGATAACTGTCTTCACTGTGTTCCATGGTATATCTAATGCTTTGGAAATTATTTTGTACCCTTCTCCTGACTGATACATTTTGAGATCCCTCTGATGCTTTGGACGCTCTCTGTGGACCATGGCTTTTGCTGTAGGATGGGACTAGGAAAATGTCGGGAAAGACCTACTAGAACAGCTTAACTTTATTTGGGGTTAATCAGAGGCACTTTAAATTATGGCAGGTGTGTACTGACTCCTATTTAATATGAGTAAATGTAATTTCTTAATTCTGAACACCGCTACATCCCCAGTTATAAGAGTGTGCTAACTTATGCAACCACATTATTTTTAGTTTTTCTTTTTTACTCCCCCCCTCCTAAAAGATTTCAGTTTATTTAACTTGAGTTGTACAGTCTATAGGTCACATTAAAGGTGGACAAAAGTACTGAAATTATTTATCTTGGTCTCATTTTTTTACATCACAGAAACCCAACATTTTAACAGGGGTGTGTGTGTGTAGACTTTTTATAGCCACTGTAGCATGTCTCAAAGGATATCTTTTTTTTTTTATTGCTTTGTAACACTATGATGGCTATTTTTAATGAACAGCTATTAAAATACTTGCTGGAGCTCCCTCTGAGAATTCTAGTGCATGTGCAGTAAAGGAATTACCTGAGGAAATCAGCACTTTTGGATAGACAATTACACAACGTGGCTTCCTAGTCCGGGAGACATTTTAAAGGGGGGGGGGGGGGAATCATGTAAATGGTAGTAGCACAAGGTAATTGATTTTATTTTACATAAGGCCAATTTGAAAGCCTTACATAAAAGAAAACATTTGTGTACACTATATATGGTAACCTTACAAAAGTTTTTATTTTTGCCTGTTTACACTTACAATAAAAATAAAAAAACAGTCCAATGGTTTGACTATTGCTTTAATGGTAAGAAAATGTACAGATATACATATAATCGTCTTTATAGATTATGATTTTGGTTAAGAGTGTAAATATAAGTTTACAGATGGGTGTGAAGGATAATTTGATGCAATGGAAGTGTTTAATTTTTTTTTTTTTTTTCTGAAGACCATCCGTGCTAAAAAAAAAAAATGTAAATTAGACAAAATTGTCTTTCTTTTTAATCTTTTCTGTTATCTGCATTCTTATTTGCTTTTCTTTTTCTTTCTGCACCTTGTCCTTTTCTTCCCACTGGTCTATCACTGCCTCTCCGCTAACCCCTCTAACCATAGCTGGGTTTGTCAAGTCGCCTATGTCAGAAACTAAACTAACAGGGGATGCCTTTGAACTTTACTGTGATGTGGCGGGGATCCCCACACCGGAGATCCAGTGGTGGTATGCTGAAGTCAACCGGGTTGAGTCTTTCAAACA
Organism: Pelophylax lessonae; assembly: GCF_965119305.1. Lineage (NCBI taxonomy): Eukaryota > Metazoa > Chordata > Amphibia > Anura > Ranidae > Pelophylax > Pelophylax lessonae. Next base: position 132,104,216 of record NC_138771.1, read on the forward strand.
GCTATGGGATGGTGCACGGAAGCGCCGGGTCTTTATAAATACAGCCTATGGCACAAATGGGGTGAGTGTGCTGAGAATAACACGTCTGACACTGGAAGATTCTGGCACATATGAGTGCCGGGCAAGCAACGACGCCCGACGGAATGACTTGAGACAAAACCCATCCATAACTTGGATCCGAGCCCAGGCCACCGTAAGCGTCTTGCAGAGTGAGTCCACCCTTCTCCCGTATCGTAGTGGATTTTTAGTAGCTAGATGAGATCTAGTAAATCTGTGTGCCCCGTTTTCCTCACCAACCCACCACCTGAGATCCTTGATAAACCATCTTGTTGTCTCGTCTTTTTTTTGATCCTTCGGTTCTTCCACCATACGTAGCCCTAGAAGCTTCCTTCAACCACCTACTTTCTTGTTTTAGGAATCGGAGAAGTCAAACCTCGATGCCATGGCAAACATGCTCCAATTTTTGTGTATCTGTCTTTTGTAGGTTCCATTCTTTTAGTATGCTTTTTGTAGATTGATTTTTTTTTTTTGTGCATTGTCTTTACATCCTAGATATAACTCTTCTTTCTTTTAGCCTGAAGGTACAGCTCTTCAAATTTTCCACGTTCTAGTAGCAGTACATCTGTTTTCTGTGTCTTGTGTTTTTGTGAATCAGGAGTATTTACAGCTTTTAACTTGCCTTGTTCTGTTGCGTAATTATAGTTTTCTTGGCTATTATAATTTCAAATCTTGTCGGCTTTGGTTCTCTTTATCTGCAGTCTAGAGGTCAATGAGTTCTGTAAGTGATAACAGTACTTGGGGGACTGTCTTATCTTTCTTTTCTTTGGCAATTGTCCATATCTGTTGGTTTATTATTGGTCTGCATTTTGGAACCATACCAGTTTATCACCATTTCATTTAAAACATATTCTTGGGAGGTATGCTTTATTGTTGCTTTCAGTGTCTGAGTGGTTGGATTCTAAGCTTTTTGTCCTTTCTGTGTGAAATCTGTAGTGGCTGAAATAGTTGTAAAAGGCAATTTAAGAAATACAATTGGCTTTGCCTCCATGCATTCTACAGGGTAAATCTTCCTGTGTGTGTAAATTGTTTAAAGGGCCTGCCCCCCCCTTTCACTACAATGTAACAGACTGTATTGCCTTCTCATCTTGCGCTCTGCTGAAAGGCGAATGCTGAACTCTGGAGTACGCTGCAGGAACAAGTGGCCAGAATATTAAGCAGCTTGTTCTGTGATTTGGCAGCTTGTTATGTGTTTATATCCTGCAGCAAAGTATGCCAGACAACCACCAGCACTTCTTGCGTGGTTAGAGCTGAGGCTCAGGCTTGTGCCCAAAGCTGATCGGCTAAGCACAGCCTCCTGGCTACAAGCCTTGTGTACACATACCAGGATCTTTAAGTATTCCCTTGTAAGGTTGATTTATTCTGTATGCTGTCATCTCTCTACATTCTGGAGCACTACCAATTTACACATAGTAAAGCAATGCAATGATTATTTTGGATATGCGGTTTTCCATTACATTTCTTAATATGAACAAATAATTTAGTTGGTTTACTTTTTCATGAATATGCACAGCTATATAAACTCTTATTTAAAAAGAAAATAAATGGCAGGTAAAATTTTCAATAGCTTAAAGTAACAGTATGGCCACAAATGATAGTCTGCCCCTAATATATCCTCATATCGTTAACAGCCAAGGAGGCTGCCATCTTGGCCTCCGTTTGATCCGAAGTTGCCATGGTGTTGCACGTGATAAGTTATAACATGAAATAAACCATTTAACACTGACATTGGTGCTGACAATGGCCAGCTTTTATATATTTATGTAAAACCTTTGTTTCAAACGGGGAAAAAAAATGTTTGCTTCAACTGCCTATAAAGTGTTAACTGAATTTAGGCTTTTAAATCTACTGGATTATTCAACACTAGCCTCTCCAATGATTGACAATGCTGATGTGCAAGGGTAGCTACATTGCTCCTCCAGAGATACAGTGGAGGGGTGAATGCAACTGCCCTTAGACTAACAGTGTGTTACTGGCCAACAGTGTGTTACTGGCTGATCGATCACCACATGAAAGTAAAGGGTAAAAAAAACAAGAATGCTGCCACAACATCCAGTGATTCGTAAGCTACATAATCATTTTTTTTGGGTTTAGTTACACTTTAAGAGCAGTAATTAAAAGTATCAATGCTTGGCCCACCTGTTCAGAGGATTGTACTATAATGCACATATGCCATAGTAATTAACACTCAACACAGGCTGCTGTATATCAGCTGCATAAAGTTAAAGCCAACCTTCTGCACTGAAAAGTGCACAATATGATACATTTTTTTTTTTCTTTATGATGCAGTAGAATTATACATGTCTGCATCAGTGTGTTTAAAGGGTATGTCCAATTTTCATGAAAAATATAGCAAACAAAGAAAAATATAGTATATACAATTGCTACACAAGCCGTGTTTTAATGTTACTAAAAATGACCTTTCCTTTTCAGTCTGCAACACTGCAGTTTTCTGCAAATTCTCTAAAACATGGCCACCTGGAGTTGATGATCAGAATGCATCCACAGATGTCATTGCCTGCTTCTATGTCTGGCTCACTGATTTTCTCAGAAGTCTACACAAAGAAAAATGTTAGATTTTAAGCACCCCCTGCAAAATCTTTTTTTTTTTTTGGTAAAGATCCTTCCCAAGGGTTAATCCCTTCTAAAGGGATGCAGACACTGCAGCTTTCCTCGGAACACAAAATGCATCAGCTAATTAATAAACCTCGTTCAGAATCAGCATGGGATCAGTCTGGTGAAACAAAGCTATTTCTTTAAAGCCACAAAAGGTTGGAGTCTGCTACACTTTGTTAAAATCCCTGCAATGTACATTGATCACCCAGAGGGGCTTGTTTTTGCTCTCAAAAGTGGAGTTACTCTTTTAAAAAAAAAGTATGACCAAAGATTTTTTGGTCATACTTCTCTTCTGGGTCACAGGAGTGCAATACTTTTGGTCTCCTGTGAAGCAGACTCAGTTGACAGCAGGCTTTAGGCTGCAGACTCTGAAAGTATCATGATAATTTATTAATGGGATCCACCGAGCTGCCTGATTACCTGCTTGCTCTGGGTCTCTGTGCACAGCTGGTTGCCAAAGCCTGGCGCTCCAGTGGAGGAGCAGAGAGCAGCGACCTGACAGTTACCGCTTTCTGCTCAAAATTGACACAGAACTGAGCAATCAAAATTCTCGGTGTTCGAGTGGGTGGTGGACAGCTGCAGCACGCAGGTGAGAATAGATGTATTTTTGTTTTATTTTACTACTGCAAACTTCTACTTTAGGCTCCATTCTCACCCGAGTGTATCGTTTTTCAGGCATGTTTTTTTTTCCCGGTTTTTCAGGTTTTTTTTTTTTTTTATGCAGCTGTTTAGAGGCAGGCATTGACATCTAGTCAATTGACACTTGTAATCTTCGGTCTTAGCCTATGTACAAGGGAAATTTTTATTGTATGTAATTTTTATTTACTAGTTGGAAGTTCCTGGAGAACTACAAGTAACAGCTGCCTGAGGTTTCGGACTGGATAATCTCGATCCTTATGGTCTCCCAGCCTGGCCAGCGAGTGTGAGCAGGTTATAGTCCAGCACTAGGCGTCACCACTACAGAGCCCCAATGGTTTGGGACGAGCCTGCAAGTGACGCACTAAGTCGCACCATACCCCCTGGCTGGCAGCACCCCCACCCCGGGAGGAGGTGGTCTGTTCAGAGTGGCGCACACCTAGTACCGAGGTATGGTGAGTAATGTTGTCCCCCCCCCCCAATCCTCTAGTGGTCTAGGGGTGGACGTGGGAACCCTCCTGGGAATGGTCGGACCCTCGGGAGATCCCTTGGTTCCTCTGGCCTCTCAGACATAGTTACTTATTCCCCCCCTTCCCCTAGTAGGTTCCTACCTTGGGTGGCAGTAATATTACAGGAGACCGCATGGCGCAGTGGGGGCTGCCATTTTGCTGTAGATTTGTGCTCCTTGTTTTCCTTGGACAATGTATGAGCAGCCATTTTCTGTTAGTTCCCCATAGGAATGCATTGGGCGGCCATTTTCTTGTAATTCCGGTCACTGGACAGGCAGCAGGCATGACACATTTGATCTAGCAATGACCAAGGCATTTTTTTCTATTTCTATTTCCTGTGTCAGATCGTTTTTATTTTGTTTCACAGAAGGTTCCAGCAAGCCTTCTGAGCGGTTGGGTAATGTGTTTGGGGTCCCCTTTAGGTTTTCCTTACTCTAACAGATTGTACTGGATTGGGATTTGTGATACCGCTAGTATGGTGGTGGGAACGCGGTTTTGCAATTTTTTTTTTCGTAGTGACACTGCATTATTTGGTGAAAAATGGAGTCCCAGGACAATGTTTCACCTACAGATCCCTCAGTGCGGCTTCGGGACCCTCTGGGTCGCAGTCTGTCTGCTTTTACAGCACTCTTGGAAAGCCTGGTGTCAAAGGTAGATTTTGTGTTCAAAAGTATTGATAGCCGCAAACGTCCGCTGCCTCCCCTTCATTGGTGGTATCCTCAGATTCTGAGGCAGATATGACTGCTATAGACGCTCCCCATCCTGATGGATCTATGTCCTCGCATTCTGATGGTGAAGAGGACCTGGCCTCTTGAGGCACCGCGTGGGAACGCGGATTGGTGGAAGCACTGTTTCGTGCGAGAATCTACAGCGTCTGGTACGCAGGTGTCTTTTGGCTCCCAAAAAGCCCAAAAGTCAGGCAAGGTGATTCCTTGTCTGGAGCCTTTTGACCATATTGTAAATGAACAATGGCGGCACATCAAGCACATGCTAGTGATGCCCAATCGCTTTAAACTCGGTTATCCCTTTTAGGAGGCGGTTTCCACTCGATGGGCCGTGCCACCAAAAGTGGATCACTCAGTTTCCAGATTGAATAAGTCCACTGTGGTTCCGGTGGAGGAATACCCGGCTTTTACAGACCACATGGATAGATGGGTGGAGTCTCTGTCCCGCCATCTACATGTGTTGGCGGGTTCCATACAAAAAACAATCTCTCTGAATGTTCTTGTGTCCCAGACGGTCACTGAATGGGTGAAGCTACTTAAGGGGAACATAGAATCTGAACAGAGCCATCCCCCCGGCGCTGCTTGAACTCCTGGACAAGATGGCTCAAGACCTTGTGTTCATGTGTGATGTCTTTGGATGCGGTTTCTGCAGTGGCGATTGCCATTAGCATGGTGTGGTTGAAAAGCTGGTCGGCAGACCAGGCTTCGAAGAATGCTTTTACTGACCTTCCTTTTACAGGAGAGAGGTTGTTTGGATAAAACTGATGATAAACGGATCAAAGGTTTTTTCGGGTGGGAAGAGTACTTTTCTCCCTCAACCCTCTAAGGGCAAGGTGCCACGTTATAGGCGGGGGCCTTCCTTCACTGGTCATAGGCAGCTTTTTCGTACCTCCGTGTCGCAAGAAAATGGGAAGCCGTTCAGGCCTTCTGGGGGTATTAAGAAGCCATGGTCAGGTAAACCAAAGACTGACCAGTCCGGTTCTGCAGACAAATCCTCGTCTGCATGAAGGGGCACCCTCACCCGCTTCTGGGGTGGGGTGGACTTCTTTGCTTCTTTCCGGGACCATGAATCTCCTTGATTCATTACAAATGGGTTTGCAAACTGATCCGATCAGAGTACAAGATCGAATTCCGGTCTCGACCGTCGGACAGGTTCTTCCCATCCAGTCTACATCTGTCTCCAGACCGGTTAAGGGAATCTACGAGAGATGGTACAAGATCTGCTTGCACAAAGGGTGATTGTGCTGGTTCCCTCTCAGAATGCTTTCAAGGGTTTTATTCAAACCTGCTTGCTGTGCCCAGAAAAGAGGGCAAGATGCGTCCAATCCTGGATCTCAAGGCTCTGAACCGCTTTGTGCGGGTACAGATGTTTTGGATGGATTCCGCACAGGAGTGGCGTCCCTACACCAGGGAGACTTATTTGGCTTCCATAGATAGCAAGGATGCAGATCTACACATCCCCATTTACGCAGGGCATCAGCGGTTTCTTCGATTTGCCGTAGCAGAGGAGCATTATCAATTTGTGGCGTTACCCTTTGGTCTCGCCTCCGCTCCCAGAGTTTTTACCAAGGTACTGGCCCCCATGTTGGCATTGCTGCGCCAATGGGGGATTGTGGTACTGGGGTATCTGAATGATCTGTTGAGAGCGAACTCTCATTCAGCCCTGTTGGGCGGTCTGTTGATCACTGTTAGAACCCTGCAAGATTTTGGATGGAATATCAATTTCAAACGATCAGCCTGATTCCTTCATTGAGACTGGATTATCTGTGCCTGACTCTGGATTCCGCCTTGGCGAGGGTCTTTCTTCTCTTGGACAGGCTGCAGAAGTTGCAGGGGGCGATTTGGTTGCTTTTGGCAAACAGTCTGTCCTCTCTGCGGATTTGTATGCGGACCTTGAGTATGATGGTATCAATCTTCAAGGCGGTTCCATTTGCTCAGTTTCACACGAGACCTTTACAAAAGAAGATTCTTTTTGTCAAATGGAACAAGGGTACGAAGTCCTTGGACAAGTTGATTTGGTTGAGCCACAAAACAAAGTTGGCTCTGTTGTGGGGGCTTCAGTCGCCAGCACTATGCCAGGGCAATTATTTTCTGCCGTTTTGGACGGTGGTGACCATGGACGCCAGCCTGTCAGGCTGGGGCGGGTTGCATGGAAAGCTCTGTGTGCCCAGGATACCTGGACAGTGGAGTCGTCAAAACTACCTATAAATGTTTTGGAGCTCAGAGCAATAAAGCTTTCTGAGCCAATGGACGACTCATCTGCGAGATTGTCCTTTTCGTATTCAATCAGACAATGCCACGGCTGTGGTTTACATCAATCACCAGGGGGGCACCAAGAGTTTCTTGACGGCCAGGGAGGTGGCCGAGATTCTGACTTTGGTGGAAAAGTTTGTTCCAGCCCTCTCTGCCATACACATCCTAGGTGTGGAGAACTGGCAAGCGGATTACCTGAGTCGTCAGGTGTTGGATCGAGGGGAATGGTCCCTACACCCGGAGGGGTTTCATCTCCTGTGTGTCCGGTGGGGGATGCCCATGGTCGATCAGTTTGCTTCTTCTCTCAACAGGAAAGTTCAGAGGTTCATAGCCAGGTCTTGGGATCCTCTGCCCGATGCCACAGACACACTGGTGGCTCCATGGGGTCAGTATCGGCTGATTTACGACTTTCCTCCGCTGAAACTCCTGCCGAGGCTTCTACGTAGGATAGAGGTCGAAGGGATTCCGGCCATTCTTGTGGCCCCAGACTGGCCTCGCCGGTCTGGGTACACAGACCTGGTAAAGTTGGTCGCCGATGCTCCTTGGAGACTTCCTCTCAGGGAAGATCTGCTATCTCAAGGGCCGATCTTCCATCCTGCTTTACATTCGCTGGCTTTAACGGCATGGCTGTTAAAAGCCAGGTGTTGAGAGAGAGAGAGAGAGAGATCTTTCTGACTCCTACTAATTCCTACTTCATTAAGGCCAGGAAGTCGTCTTCCAGAACAGTCTATCATCGTACGTGGAAATCGTACATGTCATGGTGTGAATCACTGAGGGTGACCCCTCGCTTGTTTTTAAGTAGCTAGGGTTTTGGCCTTTCTGCATAAAGGGGTTGAACAGCGGTTGGCTTTGGGCACTATCAAAGGCAAAGTGTTGGCTTTTGGCTCTATATTTCCAACGCCCACTAGCTACGCATGCCTTAATTCGCACTTTCATTCAGGGATTGCACCGTATGGCTCCCCCGAGAAGATCCACTGCTACCTCCGTTGGATCTGAATTTGGTATTCTCTGTTTTTTTAAAAGCCTCCTTTTGAGAACATTTGGGAGAACTTTTTGGTGGCTATCACTTCTGCCCTCAGTGTCTGAATTGGCGACGCCGTCCTTCCGCTCACCTTATTTGGTGGTCCACAAAGATAAGGTGGTACTCCGACCTAATCGGTCTTTTCTTCCAAAGTGGTTTCTGATTTTCATTTGAATGAAGAGATTGTGCTGCCTTCACTTTGTCCCAAGCCCAAGTATCCCAAGAAAATTGCCTTGCATTCTTTGGATGTTGTTCGGGGGCTTAGGGTTTTTACCTGGCGGCTACTAAGTCTTTAAAAAAATCAGATGCCCTTTCTGTCCTTACTGGGGGACCTTGTAAAGGACTTACTGCGTCTGCTGCGACCATATCCCAATGGATCAGGCAGACGGTTGCCTTAGCCCTGGCGGGGTGAGGACGCACCTCGTGGAGCTCTGCACAGGCCGGGGACTGGGTTCACCACACAACCTACCGATCAGCTTACCTCTACAATCCTCCCATTATTTTCTCCGCCAGCAGCCTTTACTTACCCTGGGCCAGCATCGCAGGCCAGACGGCCAAAAAGGTACTGAACACACAGACTATCCCCCCGGGTGGTGATCAGCCCCACGATCGCAGGGCAGACTCCCAGATCGTTTCCCCCTTTCAGACTCTCCCCTTGGACCCTCAGATACCCTGGCTGCACAGACTAAAAGTGTCATTAGGGGGATGCTTGCAGATCTGCCCACTAAACAGAACATACAAGAAATGGCAGCTACTGTTGTTAATGCTCTCTAAGGAGCTGCAGGACATTCACACACAAGTAGAATCTGTGGAAGAGAGGGTGGCAATCCTCCCAATTCGACACAGGCCAGACTCTCAGCTTTAGAATCATACCAACAGGCCATTCGGCAGCACTTTATTGATGTACAATTGAGACTAGATGACAGTGAAAATCGCAGCAGGCGCAATAATCTGCGACTTAAGGGGATCCCTGAGGCTACTGTGGGCTCTGACCTGCGCTCCACGGTTATTGCTATCCTTAACTCCTGGATAAACCGCCCATGGAAGCACTGGCATTGGACCGTTCCACAGAATACAAGGTGCTCGTGCACCCTCGAGAGCACAGCGGGACTCCGGCTCAGCTCCCCCGCCCCGCGATGTCCTCTGCAGGGTCAATTTTTTCACTATTAAGGACTTTGACGGGGCCTCCATCCATGTGTACCCAGATGTCTCTTGCCACATGCGGGCGATGGGGATGCTGGGCCCCTTGCTAGAGGTTATTCGCGCAGCCGAGGCAACGTACCGGAAGGGGCACCCCTTCCACCTTATTGTTAAAAAGCAAGGCTCTGACTTTATCTTTATTCACCGGATCAACTGCAGGCCTTGTTTGCCTTTCTGAACAAACCCGCTGTGTCTGTCCCTGACTAGCTTAACTTTCTTCTCTGCCCTGGGGCCTTTGCTGTCCCCCCCCCCCCCCCCACAGGTCTGCGGAGACCCAGAAGGAGACCACGTTCCCGACCTACCAGTAGGGAACCCATCAACGCACTCCAGCTGCACCAGAGGACTGAGAATTTGGGCCCCACGGCTCCGTGATGAGTATTTATTCACTGGGGTTCTCTCAATGTGCCTTTTGAAATTACTGCTTTTCATAACCACATTTCCCTGTCTTTTGTGGCTGATGCTGCCAGCTTCTCCCACTACTACTTTTGCTTTTCACTGTTGTTTTTTGATTTTTATTGGTCTGAAGCTGGTTTATTATCTCACCCCTTTTGCATATATTTTTTATAATGCTTTCTGTATCTGTTTGATATTGAGCCATTGCTGGTGGTCTTCCCGTAACCCTCGGGCTGACCTTCCTCACTCCCCCTCCTTCACACTACCCCCCTCTACTCCCACCCTTTTTGCCCCTCCCCACTCCCCCTCCTTGATCACACTACCCCCCCCTACTCCCACCCTTTCTGCTCCTTCCTTGTCTTTTCCCCACTCTCCCTCCTTCTCCCTCCCTTCCCTTTCCTGAGCAGGGCCCTAGAGGGACAGGATGGACTGACCCTGTTTTTTTATTTTATATATTTTTCATGGCCTATATGGTAGCTTTGGGCTTGGCTAGCCACCATGGAGCTGCCTGCTGGGATCTGTTCCCTTAATTTCTGTCTTAGCTTATAGGTGTCGGGGTCCCCCCCTGCAGTTTGGTAGGGCCCTTTGCCCCCCCCTTTTCCTCCCTCCCTGTCCGGTCATAGGGCACCGCAGGCACTGCTACTCTTGCCAGCCGCAGTATCCCGTTGGGCCGTAGAATATGCTGGCTGTACATAGGACCTGGGGCTGCGGTGGCCGTAACGGGTAGGTATGGGGTATCAGGTATGGGGATGGCTAGGGAGTAACTGCTACCTCATAGGGGTGCCCTACTTACATGTATCTGTTTGCACTCCCCTACTTATGTCTTGTTTACTGCAATGTGTATTATGTTATGAATAATACCGGGAAGGTCCTACTGATCCTGGCCTCATGCATTTCCATTTCTTATGTTTTTTTTCTAATCACCACCCCCCCTGTTACGGCAGTTTCCTTGCCTGGCTGTTTTGTTTTAACACCCAGCTAGGGACCTTTTTCACTTGATTGCTGCTAGTTTTTCCCCCTCTTTTCTCCCTCCTGTCTCTTTCCCTCGCTCTTTCTTGCCCTTCTCTCTCTTTTGTCTTCTCTGCCTACCCCTCTGGGGCTGTGCCTCTGCGCTGATGGGCTCCCCGGACCGACCCCTCCTGCCCCTCTCCCTATTCTTTGCAGTGTCCCATCCCCCCTGTGCCTTGCTTTCTCATGGGGGTGTTGAAGATCACCTCCCTCAACGGAAGGGGCCTTAATATTCCGGAAAAGCATTCTCGCCTTCTGGCAGATTTACGCCGGTCTAAAACACAAGTTGCTTTCCTACAGGAAACGCATTTCCGAAGCGACAATGTCCCCAGGCTTTCCAACAGAAACTTTCCATTGGTGTACCACAGCTCCTCGCCTGCCTATCTCTAAAGCTAAGGGGGGTCTGCATCCTTATTGCTAAGTCCGTCCAATGGGCTTTGGGTCGGGTGCAGCCGGATGAGCAGGGGCAGGTTATGGTCTTAAGGGGTAGGTCATGGATGTCCAGGTCACTCTTGCCAACGTTTACTTTCCCAATTCCGGTCATGCTCATTTCTTGAGGGACCTGCTCCCGATCCTCTTGGAATTTACGGAGGGGCTGCTTATTTTTGGGGGAGACTTCAATTTTGCGATGGACCCCCAGTTGGACGTCTCTAGGGGCTCCTCCCATCTTTCTTATGCCTGTCTCAGGGGGCTGGAGTCTGAGTTAGCACTCCTTAATCTCACTGACCCCTGGCGACTGTTACACCCCCAAGATCGTGACTATTCCTATTTTTCCCAGGCCCATCATATCTGCTCCCGCCTAGACTACCTCTTGGTTCCGCCCAAGGATCTCCCCCGGGTAGTATCTGCCCAGATTGATGCCATATACCTTTCTGACCATGCCCCAATACATGTCTGTCCTCCTTAACCCGTCTCACCCGAACCCTCCCTCGTGGTGACTTAACAAAGCTCTCCTGCAATCTCCGGACTCCTGTACCGCGCTTCGGTCTGCGCAATCGGACTACTTTGTCACTATCAGTGACTCCGTTGACAATCCCCTGGTGGTTTGGGAAGCACACAAGACCGTGACGAGGAGACTGCTCATTCGAATCGGCGCGAACCTGAAGCAGGAGCGCTCTCAGCCCACTGACTATCTTTTTACTCGGTTGCAGATGCTGGAGGGTGCCCATAAGGCCTCTCTGGCAGGCTCTACATATTTTTTTCATAAAAACAAAACCGAAGTTGTTTGCTCGCAGGACTATGTTTGAATTCTCGTATAAGCCAAGCCTGGCGCATTGCAGGTCTTGGCCTTAAGGGGCTCCCACACCAGGACCTTTATTTCCTCCCCTTCGACTGGGGGGAGGAAACTGACTACCTCGCGAGACATGGCTGCAGAATTTCGTACCTTCTTCCAGGGACTTTATGGTATCGGAGGGGGAACTACCTCGGCGACTACCTTCCCGACTGGCCTCTATCCAATCTTGTATCTTGGCATCGGGCATGCCGTCGTTGCCCGAGGTGGGGAGGGAACTGGAGGCACCCATCGGGGTGGAGGAACTAGACCTGGCTCTAGCTCAGTCCAAACCTAGGAAGGCCTCGGGGCCGGATGGTTTTGCTCCGTCATATTACAAGACCTTCTATGACATTCTCTGCTCCTAATGCAGTTAAGAACGGACAACCCATGCCGGTTGACTCGCTGAGGGCACATATCTCTCTGATTCCTAAGGAAGGTAAGGACCTATCCCAGTGCAGTAACTACCGTCCCATTGCGCTCCTGAATGCGGATCCTAAATTGTTCGCCAGAATTTTGGCAAATAGACTTCTACAGCATATCCCGTCTCTGATCCACAATGACCATGCGGGTTTTGTCCTTCTTAAGGAGCCGCGAGACAATACCATTCGGGTTCTGAATTTAATCCACGCCGCTAGATCCTCCCGGTCCCCCCTTCTTCTATCTACGGATGCGAATAAGGCCTTTGATAACTGGCAGTTTATCCAGGCTGTTTTGACACACATCGGGCTGGGGCCTTCTATGTTGTTCTGGATCCTCTCCCTTTATTCATGCCCCTATAATCAAAGTTAATGACACCCGTTCTGACTTATTTGAGATCACCAATGGTACCCAATGGTCCTCTCTCTCGCCCCTGATTTTCATGCTTACCATGGAACCATTCCTCTGCACTATTTGGGGGGAGCCGGAGGTCATGGGTTTCCGAAAAACCTCCGGAATCCATAAGGTTGCGGCCATTGATGACGACCTGATCTTCTTCCTATCCGACTCCCCAACCCGACCTCCCTTCCTGCCTTGATACAGGCCCTTCATTGTGTTACGGTGAGTTGTCCTTTTTTCGATTAAACTTCACAAAGTCTTGCTATGTCCATCGCCATCGATGGTGCCATGACGGAGAGCTTTTAGACGGTTGGCTTGTTCCGGTTGGCTACAGACTCCCTTCATTACTTTAGAGTGAACATCACACCTGATCCTGCGACTCTATATGAGGCTCTCCAACTTCATTCCCCTTCTTACGCAAATAAAGACTGTTCTGACGCATTAGCATTCCCTCGCCCTGACGTAGTTTGGTAGGTGCAGCCCACTTAAAATGATTATACTACCTGGGATACTGTACTTGATACAGGCCCTCCCTGTACGCCTCCCACCCAGTTTTTTCAAGTGGGTGGACTATGTGTTCCAAAAGTTCATCTGATCTCATTGTAGGGCCCGCATTAAACTACAGCTCCTCTATCTCCCTAAGATTCGGGGTGGTCTGGGTCTACCGAATATCAAAGCCTACTTCAGAGCAGCCCAGACTAATTGACTGGCATTGCCATTTCGGAGCTAAGAGGTGGGTGGATATGGAACTGAAGGACTCGGGTGGCATGGCAAAAAGCTGGCCATGGACTTCTAACGCCTCTTCCCAGGGATTTAAGTAGTCATCCCACTCTGGGCTGTACGCTCTCAGTTGTTAGATGCGCCTTCCTGCACTCCGCGGTCTCTCTGCGCCCTTCGCCGATGGTACCTGTTGTGGGTAACCCAGATTTTCCCCTGGGTCTCGACAGTGGCAGGTTTCGTGGACTGCTGTGGGCCGTCTTCACCTTGAAAACTTTCGGGGGAGCGATGGTGGCCTCTCCGTGGATGCTTTGTCTGTTTGTGGACCCCCCACTGGATTTTTGGAGTGGTCTCCAGCTTCGGAATTTCCTCCGGGGGGGTCTTCCGCCTCCCGGCATCTCCCGCCAGCTCACTCACTGACAGCCTCTCTGCTGCCTACTCAGCCCTAATTAGTCCCCCTGCAGACTTCTCTCCTCCCTTCCTTGCACACTGGGAGGCCGACCTACACACCACCTTCACGAATGCCCAAAAAGATAAGTTTCTTATCTTTGCACAAAAATCATCTATTGCCTCCAAGATACAGGAAACGGGTTACAAGATCCTCACACGGTGGTATAGGGTACCCTCCTTGTTACATTTTTTCCCCCACGTATCGGAATCGGATAGATGCTCGCGCTGTGATGGCGCTAAAGGGACTATGTTCCATATTTTCTGAGAATGCCCGCTGATTAAACCTTTTTGGCAAACAAGACCGACACCATCAAACAGCTTACTAATGTTGACATGGCGGACGACCCTTTGGCGTGCCTGCTGCATCTTACTCGAAGGCCAGTTAAAAAATACAAAGCATCTGACTATTCAGCTCTTGAATCCTGCCAAAGTCTTTATACCCCTTTGTCGGAGATCGATTGTCCCACCTGCGAGGTCTCTGGTTTTCCAAGGTTAACGAGCTTAGGGATATGGAGGACTTGTTGGCTATTTTGTACAATCGGGCAGGTGTTTTCCAGGACAAATGGGGACCGCAAGACTACTTCACCTTTACTGACACATACCTGAGGGAGCTCCCCGGCCCAGGCTGAGGAGCGTGGGTCTGGGGGGCCCGGGTGCTGCTTTGTTTCTCTGTTCCTCTTTCCCACGTTTCTTTCTCCTTACCACTGTTTCTACCTCTTCTTGTCTTCTTCCCTTCACTTTTTGCTCTAAACCTATCTTAGTTGTCCCTTGTATGGACACCTAATACTGTGTTTTTGCTGGTTGGGACCTTCCCGTCTACTCCCCTCTACTTCCTACATGTTCTTTGACTGACTTCTTGGTTTGGAGCTTGATTTCTGCACTAGTATTGTTTGGGAGTCCATCTGTCGGTGCCAGATTTGTAACTGACACACATAAAAATCACAAAAATTTGGTTGTTGATGGTTTGATTTTCTCAACTGTTAATGCCTATATTGTATGGTATATCTGTCCATGCACATTTCCTTTCTGGAATTGTGTCCACTCTTTTTCAGATTGTCCTTTTGTTACCGCCTTGAAGTTATGTGGAGCAATGTATCTGTCAACAATTTATGTTTTGTATCTTTCTGTTTTACTTGATACACTTTTTTCCATGTTATGTATCGCAACCTTTTACTAAATAAAGAAATTATATATATAAAAAAAAAAAAAGATTTTACGGTACAAAAATCCTGTTTTATTTTTTGCTAGAAAATTATTTAGAACCCCCAAATGTTTATATATTTTTATTTATTTTTTTATTTTAGCAGAGACCCTATAGAATAAAATGGTGTGTGTTGTAATTTTTTGTCACGCAGTATTTGTGCAGCGGTTTTTCAAACACAATTTATTTTTGGAAAAACATTTATAAAATGAATAACAAAACCGTAAAGCTAGCCCAATTTTTTTGTATAATGTGAAAGACGATGTTATGTCGAGTAAATATATACCTAACATTTCGCACTTTAAAATTGCGTCTGCCCATGGAATGGCAGCAAACTATAGTACAGAATTTTATTCTCCATAGGCAGCGCTATAAACACCTTTACGGGTTACCAGTTTAGAGTGGGCACAGGAGTTCAGGTGGTAAAATTATTGCTCTCGACTTGATGTTTGCGACCTCACATGTGTAGTGCGATCACGTTTTACACAGGCATGTGGGAGTAACCTATGTGCCCCCGTCTAAGCACAGTGAGACAGGGGCGCTTTAAATTTTTTTTTTTTTTTTTTAATGCAAAAAAAAAAAAAAAAAATTTACTTTTTTTTTTTTTTTTTTTTTTTTTTTTTTTTACAAACTCTATTGCAAGGGATGAACCGCATCCCCTGTGATAGCATGGGCCATGACAGGTCCTCTTTATGGAGAGCTTTGGGGTCTGGCCTCCCATGCAGTAGATTGGACTGAGATCTGTCTGATCAGCTGCTTCTCTGGCTTCTGGTGGCCAGGTAAACAAAGGGGCGGAACCAGAAGTGATGAATACTCATCGCTCCCAGTTTCCAGGGTTATAAAGAGAGGGGAACAACGTTAGTTCCTCTTTCTCGGTTCTGCTCTGCTCCCGGCCTCCAAGATTGACCGGAGAGGTGGCGGGAGGGGTGTGGGATCCCCTTCCTTCACCCACAGAATTAATCGAGTGGCTAATTAGCCGCTCTGATCACTTCTGCCTGAAAGGGGATTGCTGGCTGCAAACAAATACCGGGATGATGCCTGTAGGCATCCGGGTATAACCACTGAAACCCAAGGGCGTATGGGTACATTCTTGGGTGGGAAGTGGTTAGAGGAACCCCAGCTCTTTTGAGATTGAGGTTCATATGTTACTGAATATTCAGTTAAAGCTAAACTCCTGCCTAACCTTTAGTCTTGCATGGTTGTACCGGCTCATTTCTTGTACTGCAATAGTTTCCTCTAACTTTATTGCACATAGTGAGCTTCTCAAAGAGCCCACCCCATTTCCTGATATGGGGGGCATCTAGCATTGTCTAGCCTTTTCTCCCCAGCTTTGTCCTTGGCCTTCCCCTTTATTGGATTTTAGTCCTTTCAAAAATGAAGGATCAGCATCATATGTAGGTGTTACAAATACAGCATGGCTTCCACATAAACTTGCAAATGTTTGCAAAAAACCCTTTGTTTTTAACAGATTGTTGAAACAGCATGAGATCGTTTTTCTTTGAGAGATGCAAGAATTAGAAATATTTGGGTTATACTGCTGTTAATTGGAGGATTTGGACTCTAACAAACCCCTCCCATTTTGCCAGTTTCTTTCTCTTACGTCCTCTGACAGTCGCCGCCCACTCATTCATTCTGAACGTCTGGGTATTGGCCTTCTCCACAGGAATAAGCTAGGCAGAAGATTTTGTTAGAAATAATCACAAAACCTTTGTATAGACACACCTACAGGGGGCTGTCCTTCTGGTCAATACCCCCAGCTAGCCTCATTCCCAATTCAGTCTTCTGCTGCCTAGCTCAGGAGTAGGCTGTGTTTCCCTGGCTGTGACTTCGGTCTTAACTTTTTTCTTCTTTTTACGTTTCTCTCTAAAAAAGTTTTTTCTTTTTAAAAGATATCTTTTTATTTTCTCCTTCGCTTAGTTGGACTTTAGAAGACTACAGCGTTTGCAGAGGTGGGCCTCACACTGGTTATCCTAGAACCTTACGGACTCCCAGCCTGCCATCGAGCGTTAGGTTAGTGGAACGCCCAGGCCTCTCAAACGACAGTGTCCCTGGCATCAGGGATGAGCCTGCGAAGTTGCTATCTTCGCTGGGATGTCTCAACTGCAGTGCACCCGCGTGTTGCTACCGTCCCCTTCGGCTGGCGGCACCCCCACTCGGGGTGGGAGGTTTCCCATCATAGAGCGGTGCCCACGTTCGCTGGACCGGTGAGTACCATGACTACACCTCTGTCTTTCAAACATGTTTGTCGGGATGTTCGACAGTTCAGGTAAGGGTTCTGTGATCTCCCCCTCATGGCTGTAGGTACCGCTCCTGTGTGTTCCTTCCCTGTACCTGCGGGGGCGCTATGGCGGTTTGACCACGGTGTGTGTGGGGGGGGGGTGAGGGGGTCTCCTACTTCCCAGGGGTGCTTGTGGTGCTCTGTGGGGGCCAGTGCATGGTGTTTTGGGGCCGAAAATAGCGCTAATCCACGCGGCCGCAATTTTAAGTGTGTGGGCAGGCTGTTCGGCCTCAGTGTGGGCAGCAGCCATTTTGTCATCCTTTTGGCGCCGATAGGGTGCCATCTTTAGTGTGGGCTTGATGTCCTTTGTGGGCAGCGGCCATTTTCCCAGGGCTTTTCTCCCATAGACTTCTATTGGCAACCATTTTCTTGTGGCTCAGAGCTGTCTTTACCTCTAGGCTGGCGTGAGGTCACTCCCTCTTTCTTCCCTTCAGATCCTCAGCAGCGCGGGCAAGTATAACACACTGTACGGGGCATTTTACTGTTTTCTCTGGCCTGAATTCCTGCTAGCACTAATTTTTATAGATTCCTGTAGCAAGGGGCTAGGTCTCCATTTGCGGTGCAGGTTTGCGGTGGGGGCCGCGGGAAATGCCGATTTAAAGGGCCAGCGTCACTTAAATTGTGTATTGCCATTATGGCGTCCCAGGATAGCAAATTCCCCACAGACCTGGTGTGTGGTTCAGGTTCCCCTGAATCCACTTTTGCCTCTCTATCTGCTGCACTTGCGACTTTAGCGTCAAAAGTGAATTTGCTGATGTCTGACCGGATTTCTAAAAAACTATGTCCTCTCAGTCGGATGTGGAGGAGGAGGATTCTTCCTCTGGGTCGGTGCGGGAACACGCTGCGGTGGACGCGCTTATCAGCTTTGTTAAGGACACATTGAATTTGGATGATGAGCCCCCCCCCCCCTGTCAGGTAAGAAGGTTTCCTTTGGGACCTGCAAAGCCCAAAAATCGGGTCAGGTTTTTCCTTGTCCCAGGAGTTTCACAGGACAGGGAACGACCAGTGGCGCCGTATTAAACATAATTTTGTGGTGCCCAAGAGATTTCAGTACCGTTATCCCTTTGCGGATCCGGTGGACTCGCTGGACTGTGGCTCCTAAGGTGGACCACACTATCAAGATTAAATAAAGCCACTTAAATGCCCGTGGAGGATTCCCCGTGTTTAAAGACCCGGCGGACAGGTGGGTGGAGACACTTTTCCGCCACATCTATCTGGTTGCGGGTTCCTTGCTGAAGCCCGTGTTCGCTTTGGTAATGGTCTCAGGCTGTTGTAAAATGGGCCAAGACACTTAGGCGCACTCTAATTGCTGACTCTGCCTCTCCTGCTGCGCAGGAGATGGTGGATCAAATGGGCCAGGCCGTGCTGTACCTATGTGACGCGGCCTTGGATGAGGCCCCTTTATTCGAACGGCTGTCCAAAGCCGGCCACGCTGGCGCAGCGACTCAGTCCGCCTCTTCCTGAAGGGACGCCATCACCCGTCTCGGGGGTGGGGGGAACGTCTGCGTTTTCCCGAGCCCTGGCTGTCAAAGGTTCAGGACAGGTGGGTTCAAGAACTCATTCGTTCAGGGTACAAGATCTAATTTCGGTCTCGCCCCGCAGACAGGTTCTTTCCCTCAAATTTTCATTTAACTCCTGATCGGTTCCGGGATCTCCGCCGGGCGGTCCAGGATCTCCTCGCCCAAGGGGTAGTCGTCCCGGTTCCACAGCGGGACAGGTTTTGGGGTTTTTACACCAATCTGTTCACAGTGCCTAGAAAGGAGGGCAAGGTGCGTCCGATTCTGGAACTTTGGACTCTGGAAGTTTCTAAACCGCTTTGTACGGGTTCAGAAGTTTCGGATAGAGTCAGTGGTGGCATCCCTGAGTCCTGGCGATTTTTCTTGGCTTCCATCGACCTCAAGGATGCGTATCTACACATCCCTATCTACGAGGGTCATCAGAGGTACCTCCACTTCGCAATCGCGGAGGAGCATTATCAGTTCGTGGCGTTGCATTTCGGCCTCACTTCGGCTCCAAGGGTTTTTACCAAAGTGTTGGCTCCTGTTCTAGCCCTGTTCTAGCCCTGTTAAGGGTGCAGGGGATTGCAAACCTCAGTTACCTGGACGATCTCCTATTAAGGTCGAGTTCCAGTGCCACTCTGTCGCACGATCTGTCGATCACGGTTCAGACGTTCCAAGATTTCGGGTGGACCATCAATTTTCAGAAGTCTGCTTTGTCCCCTTCTGTTTGTCTCCCTTACCTGGGGATGATTCTGGACTCCACCTAGACGAAGGTCTTTCTTCCGGAGGACTAGCTCCGGATCCTGCAGGACGAGGTCCGGTCCCTCGGGGACGAGTACTCTTCGCTTCTGACCTGCATGCGGTCCCTGGGCTTGATGGTGTCAGCTTTCGAGGTGATCCCATTTGCTCAGTTTCACACGAGAGCTCTTCATGCGGAGATTCTGGTCAAGTGTTACAGACATCCTCAGTCCTTCAAAAGGAGGATGTCTTTGAGCCCCCAAGTGAGATCGGATCTCCTGTGGTGGCTCCAGTCTCCGGTTCTGACGGAAGGCAAGTCCTTCCGACCGTTGCTGTGGACTGTCGTCACCACTGATGCCAGCCTGTCGGGCTGGGTTGGAGTTCTGGGCAAGTTGTGTGCCCAGGGCACCTGGTCGGAGGGGGAATCCTCCCTGCTGATCAATGTCTTGGAACTGCGGGCAATCAGGCTCGGTTTGCTCCGTTGGTCGGATCGACTTCGGGGCTGCCCAGTGCGTGTACAGACGGACAATGCAACTGCGGTGGCTTACATCAATCACCAAGGGGGCACCAGGAGTGCCCAGGCGGCCAAGCAAGTGGCCGAGATTCTGTCCTGGGCCGAGACGCAGGTCCCGGCGATTTCGGCAGTTCACATTCCAGGTGTGGAAAATTGGCAGGCGGACTATCTTGGTCGATAGATATAATATGTATCAGCGCTGCTCAATAAATATGTGCAAAATA
This sequence comes from Pelophylax lessonae, assembly GCF_965119305.1. Classification (NCBI taxonomy): domain Eukaryota; kingdom Metazoa; phylum Chordata; class Amphibia; order Anura; family Ranidae; genus Pelophylax; species Pelophylax lessonae. The sequence continues at coordinate 132,124,344 of NC_138771.1, forward strand.
CAGTGTCTCAATGATTAAAGTGTCTCAAAATGAATAAAGTGCTATACATTGCTGTCTCAATAAATAAACTACTAATAATAATGCAAGAGTATTATATGCAGTATAAACTGCGTGCTGCTTATCAAAGTGCCATACAGTGTTACCACTATAAATAGTCAAACAATATGGTAAATATACTGTGAACTAATATCCTAAGAAATCAATGTACATCACCATAAAATAGAATATTATAAAGTGTCCAGTGCTCCTGTGACAAACAACAAATAAATTATCTTCAAAAAGTGCTCAGTGCTAGTCTCTATATCAATAAATAAGTCTTCAACAAAGTGCTCAGTGCTTGTCTGTAGACATAAAACCTCCAAAGTGCCGGTGCTTAATGGGTGCGATCAGGTGCTCCCCCTCTCGGTCCCGTACTCACCGGACAAACAATGTAAAACAGCCTGTGTATTATAATCCTCACTGGTCTGGATCGCAGGTTGTCACCAGATAGCAGTACCATACACCATAATTTTATAAAGCAATCTCCAGCTCAGAGCATCCAGGATTGATTTCCCCATGCGGGATTAACAAAGAGAGAAAAGCCTTCATCGTTCAGTATATTTGAACTTTATTTTAAAGCTAAAAAGGTTGCACTTACAACGTTCAGAAGATCACATGCAGTTAGATTTCTTGGAACGGGACGCCAAACACGCCTCGGGCGCGTTGGTGGTGCCTTGGCATCGGTATCGACTGATTTATGCCTTTTCCCCCGATTCAGTTGTCCAGATTCCTTTACAGGGTTGGTCTCAGAACCGAGGTTGGTGATTCTGGTGGGCCCAGACTGGCCGCGTCGGTCTTGGTACGCGGATATCATGCAAATGGTCGTCGAGCCCCCCTGGCGGCTTCCGCTAAGAGACTATCTCCTGTCTCAAGGGCCAATCTTCCATTCCGCTTTACGGTCGCTGGCTTTGACGGCGTGGCTGTTGAAAGCCAAGTCTTGAGAGACAGAGGTCTCTCGTCGGCGGTCATTCCTACCTTGCTCAAGGCCAGGAAGGCCTCCTCTGGTTAGATTTATCATCGCACCTGGAAGGCTTATTTCGCCTGTGTGAGTTGCAGGCTTTTCGGTGGCGAGGGTGTTGGCTTTCCTGCAAACCGGTGTGGACCAGCGTCTTGCGCTGACTACGATTAAGGGCCAGTTGTCGGCGCTGGCCATTCTTTTTCAGCGCCCTTTGGCATCAAATTCCTTGATCGGCACCTTTTATTCAAGGGGTGCGTCATTTGGCTCCTTAGGTGGGCACCCTTGAGACCTGAATTTGGTTCTGTCAGTTTTACAACGTCCTCCCTTTGAGAACATCCGGGATATACCTCTGCCTGTGCGGTCACGGAATGTTGCCTTTCTGGTGGTGATCACATCTGCTCGCAGGGTTTCGGAGTTGGCAGCCCTGTCCTGCCGCTCCCCCCTACCTGGTTGTTCATAGGGATAAAGTGGTCTTGCGTCATCAGTCCTTCCTCCCGAAGGTGGTTTCAGACTTCCACCTCAATGAAGACATTGTGTTGCCTTCGCTGTGTGCGAAGCCTAAGCATCCTAAGGAGTTTGCTTTGCATTCCTTGGGTGTGGTCCGGGCGATCAGGGTCTACCTGTCTACTGAATCCTTCCAGAAGTCGGATTGTCTTTGTCCTTCCCGAGGGACCTCGGAAGGGTACGGCTGCGTCTGCAGCAACCATTTCCAAATGGATCAGGCAGACCATTGTGCAGGCCTATTCGAATAGGGATCAGGTCCCACCTTTCCCTGTCACAGCACACTCTACCAGAGCGATTAGTGCGTCTTGGGCCTTCTGCCATCAGGCGTCGGTGACTCAGGTGTGCAAAGCGGCGACCTGGTCGTCCGTGCATACCATTACAAGGTTTTACAAACGTGATGTATTGGCATCTGCGGATGCCTCTTTTGGCTGCAAAGTTTTGAGTGCGGCTGTGCGTTAGGGGAGACAGGGTAGTTTTTTGCCTGTCTCCTCCTGTTGGGGTTTCTTTCTTGTTTTGTTTTCCTGGGTTCGCTCCTGTTGAGCTTTTTTGTTGCCCAGTTTTCTCTGGATCAAAAAAGTTTCTTTTCTCTGACCTGGGTGCTGCGTTGCCTCTGACGGTTGCGTTTTCCCACCCCTCACATCTACACTGCTTTGGGACATCCCAGACATGCAGACTGAATGAGTGGGCGGCGACTGTCAGAGTATGTAAGAGAAAATAGAATTTTTCTTAGAACTTACCATAAAATTATTTTCTCGGAGTCCTCTGACAGTCGCCGCCCCCGCCCCTCTTTTGGGGTTCATGGATCTCTATACTGCTAGCTATAAAACTGAATTGGGAATGAGGCTAGCTGGGGGTATTGACCAGAAGGACAGCCCCCTGTAGGTGTGTCTATACAAAGGTTTTGTGATTTATTTCTAACAAAATCTTCTGCCTAGCTTACTCCTGTGAAGAAGGCCAATACCCCCAGACTTGCAGACTGAATGAGTGGGCGGCGACTGTCCGGACTCTGAGAAAATAATTTTACGGTAAGTTCTTACAAAAATTCAATTTTTGCTTCAGGCAAGTCTTAAGGGCAAACAGAGGCTGTGTGGGTTAAGCATCAGGAACTACTTTCATTAAAATGGTTGAACACATTACTGTCTTCCCCTCTTCCCATTTGATTACCAGGGAAGGGGTCTAAACACCATTACAGTTCCAGTGCGGCCTGCTATGTTTCCCTCAAGGGCCTGAAAACTGACAGCCTGGCACATTTCCCCTGCTTGAGGCCAACATCCAATTCGCTTGTCAGGAAATTGTGACCGGCTCTCTATGGAGCCCTGTTGACATTTCTCTGGAGTGGCTCTGGTGCGAATAGCACAGGAGCCCTGTGTGTCTTCTGGTCCGTTTCAGGTCCGAATTCAGTCAGAGATTCGGACTGAAATCGGACCTGAAACAGTGAACAGGGACGCACCGGACCCCTGCTATGAGCCGCTCCATGCGGCAGTGTAAACCCAGCCTAAGTCTTTCTTAGCGCTGTTGGGTGTGACCTTCCCCTCAGCCTTCTCCCTGCATGATTTCAATTCAGTTATGCAGTTTGTAACTTCTACTAGTTACTAGTCTGGGATCTGTTAGGCTCCATGTACACGGGACGCTGGAAATGGCTGTTTAGGAGCAGTTGGGCGTTTTTTTCAGAAGCCCCTGAACCCATCTACATTTTCTTATCTGTCCATGTACACCAGGTCGTTTACAGTCATTTGCAGGCAGTTGCATTCAGGGACTGTTTTTAGAACGCAATTATTTCCGTTTGAACGTGTGTTTCCCGGCGTTTCAAACGCACAAACGTGTCCGAACGCGATGACCCGCGTTTAGCGTTCGCGTTTTTCCATTTTAAAGGGGAATCATTTTTTTGACCTCTAGGAACGCTTCTAAACGTAAACGCGGGTACAAACGCGACAGATCGGAGTGTCAAACGTCCTAAAAATTCCAGCATTCAAAGGGACTTTTAACAACGTCCTGTGTACATGGAGCCTTAGAGGCCCTAAGACTTCAAAAACTTTTCCCGGTGCTCACCCCACGCAAAGACGACATGTACAGAGACTGGGAATCTCCTGATAAATTATTCACATTTCCCAAAAATTTTCCATTCCATTGTTGTGTTTTGGAGCCCTGAAAAAGGTGGCCGAGTCTCCCTGTTAATCCAGAAGTGTTACGTCTTAACCACTTGCCATCACTGCACTGCCTATTTACGTTGGCAATGTGGCTCTCCCAGGCAAAACCATTTTAATAAATGTCATCTGCCTGGTAGTCCACTAGGGGGCGTGTGCGCGCCCCCGGCGGCACGCTCCTGCCCCCGATCGTCAATGGGGAAGCCAGTGCGGGTGTCGGGTGGCTCAGATTGCCGCCTGACACCGGCACTCCCCCCCGCTGACAGAGAAGGATGGACGGCTGATGTAAACAGCCGTCCGACCTCCTCCCTCGGATGATCAGAGACCATGCGATCCTGCTATATAGGATCGCATGTCTCTATGATCATTTCAAAAGCATAACCACCCCACAGTTAGAATCACTCCCCAAGGCTTACATTTAACCCCTTGATCACCGATGCATTAACCCCTTCCCTGCCAGTGTCATTATTACAGTAACAGTGCATATTTTTAACACGGATTACTGTAGTAATGTCACTGGTATCCCCAAAAGTGTCAAAAATGTCAGAGGTCCGACCTTTCCGCCGCAATGTCGAAGTCACGCAAAAAATCGCAGAAAAAAAAAATTACAAATCTTTCCCGTAGCTGGTAAACGCAATAACGTTTGCGCAAACCAATCAAAATACTTATTTTTGGTAAAAAAATGTAGCAGAAAACAAATTGGCCTACAATGTTAAATTGATTTTTACATTTTTTTTTTGGGGAATGTTATGTAGCAGAATGTGAAAAAATATTGTTTTTTTTTCATAATTGTCGCTCTTTTTTGTTTATAGCGCAAAAAATAAAAATTGCACAGGTGATCAAATACCAAAAGAAAGCTCTATTTGTGGGAAAAAAGACGTCCATTTCGTGTCGCACGACCGCGCAATTGTCCGTTAAAGTAGCGCAGTGCCGAATTGCAAAATAGGGACTGGTCAATGAGCAGTAAAATCTTCCGGTCTTAAAGTGGTTAAGCACTGCCATATTCTCTTACAAGAATACTATTTTTTTAGGGATTCTAGAAGTAAAATATTCTTTTGAAAACCTTGTTTTCTCTGTCAAACCATGTATTGTAACCTGCCAGGTCTATGATGTTAGTCTGTCAAACACTAAGGAATCGGATAAAATTTGTTACGGAGTAACTTCCATGTACATGCAGGAAAACTTGGTTGAAATGTTGGTTTGTGAAACATGCATGTAAAACGCACACCCTCCGAGGGTCAGTGTCTTTTTTTTTTTTTTTTTTTTTTAACTGCATTGGACACCCTAATCATGGATGTAAAGGGGTAAGAGTTAGGGATCAACCGATATAGTTTTTTCAGGGCCGATACCGATTTTCCTTTTCTTCAGGGCCGATAGCCAATATTGGGTGCCGATATTCTGTACATTTTTAAAGCTTTTATTTTTACACTGTCCTTTTTATTTATTTATTTATTTTTTTACATTTTTTATTTATCACTTTTATTGCTGTCACAAGGAATGTAAACATCCCTTTAGACAGTAATGGGCAGTGACAGGTACGGTTTATGGAGAGGTCTGGGGTGTATAAGACCCCAAACCCCTCCTCTGCACTTAAAAGCATTCAAAACGCCAAGTTTGGCTGTTTTGAATACTGTCATTTTTATTTATTTATTTTTTTAATCTGGCACCTCTAATAGTTCAGTAACCGGAAGTGTTGTCATGAAATTGCTTCCGGGTTACATCGGAGACCCGATAGACGTCTATTCGTCTTTGTTCGGGTCTTCAGCCAGCCAGCGGAGGTGCCAGCTGGTCGTTTGGGCCCCCCCCGGGGGACAGGAGAAACCGGGCGGTGTAACAGAAGGGGGGGCGCAAGCGTCCGTCCCATCCCGCTGCTTGTAATAACAGCCGAGCAGCTTCTTAGTAAGTACTTATCTACTCCCTGTAAAAAAAGCCTAGCCCCCATAAATACCTAATTAGTTTGAAAAATGCCACTAGTCTATATAGTTCAACCAATTAAAGAACAGAATGTAAACATCCCTTGTAATAGAAATAGGCATGAAAGGACCTCTGTATTGTGAGATCTTGGGCGGAAAAGACCTCAAACCTCATAAGTACAATAAAAAAGAAAAAAAAAATTGTTAAAAAAAAAAAAAAAAAAATCGGCTCTTTAAACCGGTTGCTAGGCAACGACGTTTGGCGTCGCTCCGGTCCTCCAAGACCATGGAGTCGAGTGGGGGCCATCTTGCCATCACTCGACTTTCTGTCTCGGAGGATCTGGGACCGGATCGTTTTCTCCGCTGCCGGCGGGTCCTCCGTAAGCGGGGAAACTGGCCGGGATGCGGCGGGAGGAGGGCACCATGCCATAACCCCGGTATTTAGTATTTAACGAGCGACGTGAATAGTCACTGGGCGGTCGGTAAGTGGTTACATTGTGAGCATCCAGGTGGAATATTCAGTTGCTATTAACAATACTACAAAATCTACAAAAGCTAGATTAATTTGAAAATAATTTCCTACATCGTCTTCAGTAATTACCCCCCCTCCCCCATTGCCAGTAACTACCTGTTAGGTTTCCTGGGTCTTTTTACTGCATACTACTAGCAGATTTTTGGTTTATGGGATTATGCTAAATTATGAAAATAGAGAAGGCGCTCCTGTCTTCAGCAATTGTAATATGTAGTTGCTTTGCCATATTCAGGCTTGTGATATTTAAACCTTGTTTCATGGGAACGCCTTCAAATCTACAGGATTGAAATTCAGTATTAAAATAGTAAAATGAGTGTATGAGCTTTGAGTCTTGGGGACTTCATTGTATATAGTTCTATGTTGTCTTTTGACACCTGTGCCTTCATTATTTGTTTGTCAATGTCCCTGTGTGTTATAATAAATGTGCTCTTGCGAAATTGGCCATATTCCCAATGTAAAGGGAGGGTATATACTGTCCAAAACAAAATATTAGCCTTTGTCTTGTGACTAATATTAATTATCACTACTGACATATTATTCTTTCAGGGCCATTGATCAATGCCAGTGAAGATGTTTTCATAAAGACTGGCTCCATTTTGTTACAGTGTAACCTCACCCAAAACGGAAGCCTTGGGTCCGTTAATGTAACTTACTGGACCAAGAATGGATTGGAGATAACGGACTCTCGGAAAAGAGATTCATCCACTATGGAATACAAGTAAGTGTGCGATAGCCATATAGCCTTTCCAGGCCATAGGCATGTTGACATAACATAGGCAAGGTCCTAATTTATATGCTGAGACTAATATACCAACAGCAATGTGAGTGCCCAAACATTTGGGAAGGGGGTAGTCAAAGCTTTCTAGATTGGAACACTGTTGTCATTTGTGAGAGGGATTGGCTACAAATACATGCACTACTTTTTCATGCAGCTGACCATTTGATGCCGTCGATTCTGATGTTTGGAATTAAATGCTGGAACAGAAATGACAAATCACTGTATCTAAAACAAGAGAAAATGTTGGCTTGACAGTCAGAATTTTCCCACCCATTCTATCACTTTCACCTTCTGTTTGATCCTTCAAAACAGTTGAAAGCAAACCAAATGCTATTGATAAACTTATAACTTTTTGCTAGATTTTATATTGGCCAGTTGAAATGTTTTGTGTTCCTTATTTCTGTTTGGACATTTCAAACCCTAATTTTTTAATTTATTTTTTGCAACTGCATTGTTTATTCTCCTTTATTTACTTACAAATATATATCAGTCCTAGCTTATGACTACAAGCCATAATAATAAATGAAGTGTTCCAATAAATCAAGCGAAAAATTCATGTGAATATAATAAAATTGTGAAAATCAACTCGGTGTTGTATAGTCCTCTTATTAACCACCAAGATCATTCACCATGTGCCCAGTGCTTATCTTAAAAAAAAGATCCCCAGAAAGTATTGACCTCTAACAAAGTAGGTCATATACTGCTTCCTCAAGGTCAAAGTTCAAATTTTAATTTTTTTTTTCCTCTAAATTCCAGCTTACCAATATACCATTAATGTACTTCAGAAAAGAGGTACATGCTACAGAAAAGAAAACCCGTAATCTTCTAGGACAGGCAGCCTCTCGTCTCCTATAGAAAACTCATCCATTACCTTCCGCTAACTCTCCTGGTGTTTAGGACGGAAAGCTGTTAGTAAACTAAGAAAGTAGTTCAGCAGCTGACCCCATTAAACGCACACCCTGCCTAAATGCCCCTTAAGCTACTATGCTACGTTTGTCGTCGTCGTGCTAAGAGCTGGCCATTGAAATGAATGGGCTGCCCTATGTGTGTTGCAGGAAAAACCCCAAAAAACAAGTGCTCCCACTACACTGTGAATGGGGCATGAAAGTAAAATTGGTGCATTCTACACTCCCCTTCCCTGAGCTGGACCTGGAATACAAGAGAATTGACAGCTGAATGTCTCCCTCCCATGTACATGTATAAAGCTAGCCATACACTATGTAATCTTGATTGTACAATTTCCATTAGATTTACCAAAACTACGCAATGGAAGAACCCACCTGAACTATCCATTCGATTTGTATCAAGGTAGGCCCTTGCACTTTATAATAGATCGAAAGGAGATTGTACAGAATGTATACTGTATGGCCACTTTAAAGGGAGTAATAGGAAAGTGGGTGGAAATGAGAGGTGGTACAGGAATGAGGGAAGTGTTGTCCAGAGTTGTAAAACGCCCTGTTCTGTGATGCAGTACGGCAGTGCATGATGAGATATGAAGTTCCTGGAAGTCACATGATAATACAGAGCGGTCTCATAATGCATTTTTTACAATCTGGAACTGAGAAATCTAAAGCTTCCATGGACTAGGTAAGAGAGAAGCACATTGGGATGGCTTGGGCACAAAGGACATTAGAAAAGGCTTCTATTTATTATGAAAAGTGACATTTTGCATGAAAAGGTGACTTTAGCCTTGAAAGTCGAGGCAGAGGCAGTGCATGTATCATGGGTTGGATAGCTGCTCCATCCCTAGTAAATTGAAAACGAAAGGTATCCCCCATGGGACTTTGTTGCATCAATAGGAATCAAAGTAATTTTTTTTTTTTATAGAAATGTTTATTGTACAATGGGTTAAAAAATCTGTTCTATACGATCAGTATTCTTATCTAGTAAATATCATCTCATGCTTGCCTCGCAGGGAGCAGAGCTAAATACTTGTAAAGTAATTGTATTGCATAGCCACAAAAATCTTCCAACGTATTTCGACTAGATATAGTCTACTTCAGGGGACAATGAGGTGGGAGCAATCCTAGATGGGTAGAGAAAGCATAACAGCGAGTATAAAAAGTCCACTGAATTACAGAAAACAGAATCCATGCAATATTAATATCAACAGATGAGACTCCTATAAATATACCAGATCTAAAGACCATCAGAAGCAGCTGTAGCATGTCCTATTAGGGTCTTGGCATGGAGGCAGGCTCGAGGACCCACATAGGATCAGTGATGATCAGATGGGAGGCAACCAGAGCGAATCCCGCCATGTAAGGCACAGGTTGTATGTCATTAGTATATCCTACATTTAAGTATGCTTGTTATAGTAAATCAATGAAATTCTAAAATAGAACATATCCAATCGATGGTAAGTAGGCATATAGAAAGATATATATGCTGAAATAGAGCAAAAGTATGTAATAGAAGTAACTAAAAACAAATGTATAGAAAGGTATGATGGGGTATTGCTCAATGCAGCAAGGTATGATGAGTGTTTGACACATACCTGATTTAAAGTAGATGAACGTGTAAGAATGGATTTGGTTGTTTCTATAAGCAAAGTATTCCCATGGGGACCTGTAGAGAAACAGAGGTGGAAAAGTATTGTATATCCACCTGTCATCCACCACTGAAATGTTCAAAAGGCTTTGAGGAAGTCACAAGACCTATAGTACATACAACGAGCATCACGCATGTGACCCTGACAGCTAAAATGGAAAGAGTTGAAATGCTTGATTCTGGCAATTAGGGTGGGGGATTCACATGATTGTCCACAGCTGACACCAATCGGATTAATCCCCCCGCGTCCCTAGCGGGGTGCCGTCTCTTCCTGGTGGCATGCGGTAGTTGCTAGTGATGTCACGCGTCTGCGCAGTCCGGCCAGGCTTGATGAATTGACCACCCGGAAGGCAGCGGGAATGTAATGGGAATACCAGTATCGTGGATGTGATGCCCGAATCCACAGGCAACGTCCCCCATGGGAGGCAAGCGTGTGAAAAGGCAAAAGGGGGGTGCGGCCTTCTAAGAACAAACAACCCCCCATGTCTGCGCTAGACGAGTGATGTGTCCCCCCATCCAGGCTAAAGAGCATCCAGGAGGCGGCTTGCAACATTGGCAATATACTGGCTTAGTCTAAGCAAAATAGTTACAGAAATGTATCAAAAGTATTTAAAGAAATATAGTAAATACCCTGAGACATAATAAACATTTTGTTTTTTTATACATAATGAGGAATTTACAGAATGTAATAGGATGTGCTGCAGCTGCTTCTGTTGGTCTTTTTGTATCTGGTTTATTTATGGGAGTCTCATCTGTTCATATTAATAGTGCATGGTTAACTGTTATTGTCTGTAATTCAGTGGAATTTTTATACTCGCTGTTATGCTTTCTCTACCTATCTAGGATTGCTCCCACCTAATTTTTTCCCTGAAGAAGACTATACCTAGTAAAAATGTGTTGGTGGATATGCAATTATTACAATAAGTATTTATCATCTCTGCTCCCTGTGAGGCAAGCGTGAGATCAGGATATGGATTATATAGACCAGATTTTCTCACCTCACCTTCCAGGACAGTCAACGTATGAGAGATGATAGGCTCCTCCCTACCGGAAACACAATCCATATACAATTTGTTAAATGGCCCCACCCTCCCCTTGTCCCTCAGTTTAGATTGTTTTTCTTCCTACAGCGAACCTTTTTTTTTTTTTTTTTTTCTCAGACCTGAAGACTTGGAAGTCTGTGATGGTCCCCCTGTGAGCCAGGTTCAGGAATGCCGGTGAGAGCTGCTTTCTACCTGCCGCCTCCTTAGGCTTCTCACAGGTCGCCCCCATTTGCACAGGCCGTCGGTCACCAGGTGTCCCTCTAGGCCTGTCTTCGGCTATCCAGCAAGTCTCCTCCAGCGGCAAGGAATTCGAAAAGCCCGCCGGACGTGCACCTCAAGCCTCACTGTGAGACCGGATTTTCCGGCGCAGCGTCAGAGGCGGGGCGCCGCCCGGAAGAAGAAAAGTAAAGTAGAGGAGACGCCGGACCCGCTTGCTAGCCGGAGAGCAGACTCCCAGGCCCCAGGAGCCCGGACAGCTGCAGTGGAAATGAAGCCTATTTCAACCCACCTCAGGGAGAAGGAGGAGGGAAGGCCGGTTCAGGTGACTGCAGCCAAACCCAGGTTGGAGCCGGGTAAGTGCTGACTGTCTGATTGCATTTGTTAATTGCTGCCATTAACGATATCCCTGGATGGTCCTTTCCCCTGACCCTAGTCGGACCCATATTTCCATCCTTTCTATGGTTCTGTCTTTATGGAAGAGTGATACCTTGTCCTATTTGTTTGTATCTTCTCTTCCAGAATCCCAGATCGGTCTACAAGAGACCTCTAGTACAGTACCCCCCTTATCAACAGGTGCTGGTACCTCAAAAAAGTGTGGTAATTGCGAGGATAGATTATCTAGCTCCCACCCACACTAAACCTTTCTGCTACAAATGCATCAATAAATTAGACGGTAAAGAGGCATCTGGATTAATGAGAGATTTTTTTTTTTTTTTAAATCCGTCCAGGAGGAAATGCTGGCTATGGCTACAATAGTCATTTCGTTCCTTGGTGGCTTCCCCCCAAGTCACAGAGCCCAGTGAACCCATCCTTAAGGAAGGTGTCTCTTCCCAGGAAAGCTCAACTTCCAGGGCAGGTCCTTCTGGGTTTCTACCAGTATCCCAGAACCTCCCCCCCCCCCAGCACAGCCAGAGGGGAAGAAAGGTTGACAATTGAGGCAAGACCGCTCAGACTCCAAAACCAGTTCAGAAGGTGAGGGAGAAAGGGACTCAGAAAGTGAAGCAGAAGACTCAGGAGTAAATAGGAATCTATTCGGGTTGGAAGATATGCAGGGACTCCTTCAGGCAATTTATGCCTCAGAAGAGATTCCTTAACCCCTGAAGGAATCTTCAGCACAGGACAGAATGTATAAGGGGCTAGGAAAGAGCCCTTCAAGGGTTTTACCAGTGCATCAATTCTTGAAGGGATTAATCCTTCAAGAGTGGCAGTTTCCAGAAAGCAAATCAGTTAAACCAAAGTCGTGGAAAAGAAGGTTCCCCTTTTAAAGAGGAGGAAAGGTTTCTAAAAAACCCAAAACTGGATGCCCCACTGTCACAAGTAACAGAGGTCTGACCTCTCCTTTGTGGATTCAGGCAATATCAAGGATGTAATGAACCGAAAGGCAGAGTCCTTACTGAAAAAGGCTTCAGCAATGGCCCTTGCCCTAGCAGCATCTTGTGTGGCAAGAAATGCTAACTGTTGGGTGAAAAGACTGACTAAGCACCTGTCACAAGTTAAAACCCAAGACCTACAGGACTCCGTCAGGTCTGTGGAATCAGTAATAGCCTCAGCTAAGGCGTGGGCTCTTCTGAATTCAGCCAGAAGGGCCATCTGACTTAAAAAAATGGGAAGGCTACTTCACATTAAAAACCAAGCTCTGTGGTTTGAGGGGTCATTACTCTTCGGGTCAGACCTAGACAATGTTCTGACCAGATCCTCAGAGAGGGGGAAAAAGTTTCCTGCCGAACCCAGAAGTGATGGAGGCAGAACAATTTTTTCGTGGCCCCCTAGGGCAAAGGCAGCAAAAAAACAGGAAAGAACCTGCTAGAAGATGGGGCTTTGGAAGAGGTAGACAAAGAAATAATTTGCTTTTTCCCTCGGCCTGCGCAAGAGATAAGTGACGCCAGGATCAAAGAGGGGGGCAGACTAAGTCAATTTTTGCCCTAATGGGAAGAAATTGCAGTGACCCCTTATATCCACTCCCTCATAAAGGGTTATCGCCTGCAGTTTACATCAAATCCCCCCAACGATAACTCTTACCCATCCTCCTATGGAGGTTCAAAAAAGGGAAGCCCTGTTACAGGGGATTGAGAAACTGGAAGAGCAGTTAGTGATAGTCCCTGTACCAGAAGTTCAGCTCTTCCAAGGCTTTTTCTCCCATGTTTGTGGTTCCCAAACCCTCGGGAAAACATTGCTTCATAATCAACGTAAAAAACTTGAACAAGTTTCTACTTTACAAAAAGTTTTCAATGGAAACCATTTATTCAGAACGCTAAAACCTACTGAAAGATGTATTCATGACTACCCTTCATCTCAGAGATGCATACCTGCATGTTCCTATTCATCAGGAACAACACGCCTTTCTGAGATTTGCGGTAGTTACCAAAGAGGGAACAGCACACTGGCAGTTCAGGGCACTTCCCTTTGGGTTAGCAACCAGCCCAAGAATTTTTGCAAAAACTCTAGCAGATGCAGTGGTCCATCGCCAGGGTATAGCCTTAAACCCCTATCTGGACAATCTGCTGATTTTTGGCACATCAGCAGACCAGGTGAACTCAGACACTCGGCAGGTGATAAAATTCCTACAAAAACTAAGCTGGCTAATCAGCCTAGAAAAATCTTCTCTGGAACCAACCCAGGTGCAAACCTATCTGGGGTACTGTATAGACTCAACGGTACAAAGGCTCTTTTTTCCCCTGGAAAAAGTGGAAAAAATAGTCTCTGCAGTAGGAACTCTCAAAAGCGCATCTCTTGATCCAGGAGAGAAATCCTAAGGGTCCTAGGACTGATGTCAGCCAGCATTCCAGCGGTTGTCTGGGCTCAGCTCCACTCAAGAGACCTTCAGTTCTTCCACCTGTCGTCCTGGGACAGGAAGATGGAGTCATTAGACAAGACTGTCAACCTCACTCCTCAAGTGCAGGAGTCACTGGAGTGGTGGTTAAACCCAAACAATTTGGGGAGAGGCAGACCATGGGGTCAATGGACCCTGTAAAAACTACCACAGACGTGAGCGCCTAGGGTTGGGGGGCTCACCTAGAAGGGGCCCAAGCTGAAGGGAAGCTGAAGGGATCTGGGACAAACAAGTAGCCCAGGCCTCATCCAACTTCAGGGAGTTGAAAGCAGTGGGAGAAGCACTGAAGGCAATCGAAAGCTGGTCTATATACATTGCCAAGGGGGTACCAGGTCAAATTCCCTCTTAGCATTGACCAAGGAAATTTTAGGGTGGGCCGAAGGGAAGGTAATCTCCCTGCTGGCCATTCACATAATAGGGAGAAACTACTGACAAGCGGACTTCCTCGGTTGTCACCCCATAAGTGAAGGAGAGTGGGAACTAAATCCCAAAATTTTCCAATTGTTGGTCCAAAGGTTCGGGTGCCCGGAGATAAATCATTTGCTGCCCTGCAGGGAAGTAAAAAGATTATTTTCCCTTACACAGGAGAAAGATGTTGGGCCTGGACGCCTTAGCCCAAGCATGGCAGTTCAAGCTGGCTTATGCCTTTCCTCCCCTGGCCCTAATCCACAGAATTCTACAGAAGCCAAGTCTGTCTCCGGACCTGCACCTTATTCAAATTGCCCCTTGGTGGCCAAAGAGAGCATGGTTTGCAATTCTGAAAGCCATGTCAGTAGCTCCCCCCCTGGGAACTCCCAAATCTCCCAGACCTGCTTTCACAGGGTTCGGTTGTGTATCCCAAACCGGAATTTTGTTAGTGAGCGCCAGATCCTAAAAATGAAGGGTTTCTCAGAGTGGTAGACACACTCTTACTGAGCAGAAAACCAGTTTGGAAAAATTTTTGTACCTGGCGTAGGCAGAGAAATGTCGCCTTCACCTCTGTTCCTATGGTCTTGGAATTTTTACAAGATGGAGTAGATAAGGATGTGACAACTAACACCCTTAGGGTACAAATGGCGTCTCTTTCGGTATTTTTGGATGCAAGTCTTGCAAAAGAGCCGTTGGTCAAAAGATTTTTGTTGGCTAGGGAAAGGGCTACCCCTGTTGTGAGAAACAGGTTCCCTCCTTGGGACCTGAAAAGGGTTCTAGAGGTGTTATCTAGTAACCCTTTCAAGCCTATAAAAGAGGTTTCCCTTAAGTTTTTATCACTTAAATTGGCCTTCCTGCTAGCCATCACGAGAGCCAGAAGAGTAGGAGATCTACAAAGTCTATCTATAAAAGAACCCTTTATGTTAATGTTTCCAGACAGGATTGTCCTTAGACCAGATCCTTTGTATTTGCCCAAGGTTGCATCATTCTTTTTACAGAGGACAGGAAATAAATTTACCATCCTTTTGTGACAACCCCAAAAATGAAAAGGAAAAAATTTCACGGTCTTGTTGTGAGAAGGTGTCTTCTCACCTATCTAGACAGGACCAAAGACTTTAGGTCAAATCATCTTCTGGTCCTCCTATTCTGGGCCCAGAAAGGGACTGCAGGCCTCAACCTTCAGTCTCTAGGTGGATTAGACAAGCAATTACCATGTCTTATGAGGTCTCAGGTGTTCCTGCACCAGCAAAACTAAAAGCACACTCAACAAGAGCCCTGGCAACATCCTGGGCCGAAAAAACTGGAGCATCCTGGGAACAGATCCGCAGTGCAGCCACCTGGTCCAGTCGTGACACGTTCCTGAAACATTACCGTGTTGAAGTGCTGTCTCAACAAGACCTAGCCTTTGGACGAAAGGTCTTACAGGCAGTGGTCCCGCCCTAAGGTAGGCCTATGGATAATCGATTATCCTTTCATACGTTGGCCGTCCTGGAAGGTGAGGTGAGAAAACCTACCGTTGGTAGACTGGTAACGGTGTTTCTACGAACCTTCCAGAACGGCCGGCCGGCCTACTTCCCGCCCTGTTTTATGGGTGTGGTAAGAATGTATAACATAGGTGGTAGGTACCTATAGAATTGTAAGAACACTTCCCTTGGAATTGGTTGTGGAAGAAACTCTTTTACAACTGAGGACAAGGGGAAGGGTGGGGCCTTTATACAAATTGTACATGGATTGTGTTTCTGGTAGGGAGGAGCCTATCTCTCATACGTTGGCCATCCTGGAAGGTTTGTAGAAACACCGCTACCGGCCTACTAACGGTAGTTTTTTTTAATCCCATTGTACAATAAACATTTTATATTTGTATTGAAATTGATTTTGATGAATTTGATTCCTATCGCTGCGTCAAAGTCACATGGGAGATATTTGGACCTCCTTGCTCCACCACTGGTCTCCCTCCAGAGGCATTTATGATCAATATTAACATAAAAAAACCTCTTGTAGTGTTGTAGTTCAATATCAAATGTAAATATCACTCACAGATTATAAAATGTATAACCACAGATTTTATATTACTGTGGCTCACCAGATGTAAATGACCCGCTTTTCAACCATGTGAGTCACTAAAATCATCTACACCTAGATCAGGTTACCTGCATATAATGAGTAAAGGAAAGGTCCACCAGAGAGAATGAGAATGGACTCCTATTCTTAGAATAAGTCGCATACAAGCTCTTTTGGATATCAAAAAAAAAAAAAATAATAAAATCCTCCAGTTTTCCTCCACTTTACAACAGGAACAAAACAGGGTCCCAGTTCAGAACAGAACTTGGCTTAGCTTAACAAAATGAAATGCTCCCTTTTGCGTACGTATCATTAAAACCAAAGCGCTTTTATTGCATCAATATTACTCTGGATCCTCCTTCTCGGGTCCTTCATTGCTGCTCCTAGCCCCTTCCTCCTGTCGAGTGCCCCCCACAGCAAGCAGCTTGCTATGGGGGCAC
Source organism: Pelophylax lessonae (assembly GCF_965119305.1). Taxonomy (NCBI): domain Eukaryota; kingdom Metazoa; phylum Chordata; class Amphibia; order Anura; family Ranidae; genus Pelophylax; species Pelophylax lessonae. Next base: position 132,140,763 of record NC_138771.1, read on the forward strand.
CCAAGCTGAGCTGCCGCTCGTGTCTATTCAGACACTGAGTGGTTTCGACCCCCCCCACCCCCTCTCTCTCCTTATTGGATAACTGAATTCGACAGCTGCTGGACCAAATGGAGCCGCAGCTGTGTCCCAGCCAATCAGGAGATAGAGTCCCAGGCCACGGCTGGACTCGTAGGCATTGGTGGACCTCAGGTAAGTATTTGGGGGGGATGCTGGGGATTTTGCTACACCCAGAAAGTTTTTTTTTATCTTAACTTAATGCAAAGAATGCATGAAGATAAGCAACCTTCTGACTTTACAAGTACTTTAAGGCCATTTCTGACACTTGTTAAAATCAGTATTTTTTGCTAGAAAATTACTCTTAGAACCCCCAAACATATATATATATATATATATATATATATATATACATTTTTTTAGCAAAGACCCTGGAGAATAAAATGGCCGTCGTTGCACTATTTTATGTCACGCTGTATTTCTAAAGTAAAGTTAGCCAAATTTTTTTGTACGTTTTTTGAATGATGTCACGCCAAGTAAATGGATAACTAACATGTTACAGTTTAAAATTGCGCACACTCGTGGAATGGTGACAAACTAGGGTACTTAAAAATCTCCATAGGCGACACCTTAAAACCTTAAATATTTTGAACGGTTACCAATTTAGCGTTGGAGGTGTTTTTTTCCTAGAATCTTTGCTCTCGTTCTCGCGTACCTTGAATCCAGATTTGTACAAATCTTTGTTACTACCAAGTTATCGTTTTGGTGTGGGGCCACTTTCTCTTCATGTTCTCGCTCTCACGATCGTTGCGATACCTCACATGTGAATTGCGTGCGCAACTTGTGTATGCGTTTTCTCTGGTGTAGGAGCACGCTGGGGTTTTTGCTACTAGTACCCGGGTTAACCAATGGAGGTCCCTGGAGCATGTCTCACCACCTGACCCCCTCTCAGACACTGCGGGGCCCTCTTGGTCCCAGTCCGCTTTGTCTGCTATGACGGCGATCCTAGAGTCACTAGTGTCCAAGGTAGATATGGTCCTGAATAACAGGATGGGCAAAAAGCGTCCCCTGCCTTCATCTGCATCCTCGGTTTCCTCAGATTCTTAGGTTGTTCTGGCCGCCGCAGACGCGAGTCTCCCTACTAGGTCTGCGTACACGCACCCGGAGTACTCTGATAGTGAGGATGATTCCTCTTCCACTATGACCGCACATAAAAAGGCACTAGTAAATGCACTGAATGCCTCAGTGCGGGAAACTTTAAAACTGAAGGATGCAGCTGCTGCTGTGTCGGAGCCGCAGGTACATTTCGGTATCTGCAGATCCTCAAAGGTGGCAAAGGTTTTCCCCTTTCCCACCTATTTTAACAAAATTGTCGCAAGTCAGTGGGGTTTCCATAAACGCTCTGCGCGCCTAAGCATTTCGGTAGAAGGTATCCTTTTGAAGAGTCCCTGTAAAAAAAAAAAAAAAAAAAAAAACCTAAGTACCGCCAGTGGTAGATTCTCAGGTTTCCAGGTTAAATAAAGCCACCCTTCTCCTGGTGAGAGACTTTCCGTCTTTAAAGACCCTTTTGACAAGAGAGCTGAAATTTTGGTCCGACACCTTTTTACCTTGGCCGGTTCCACCCTTAGACCGATGTTTACCATAAATTCAGTTTCCCAGACGGAATGAGCTTTTGCACCAGGATTTGGAAGGGGAACAGATTTACCCTAACTTCGCAGAGCTGGCGGACCAGTTGGTCCAAGAGTGGCAGTTCATCTATGATGCGTCTCCGGATGCAGCTCCCTTAGCATGCAGGGTTTCTGTAACAGCGGGGATTCTTCAGCGAATGATATGGCTAAAATACTGATATGCGGACCAGGCTTCCAAAGAAGGTCCTGTCTGGTCTGATCTCCCTTTTTTAGGAGATTGCCTGTCTGGAACTTTTCATGGATGAGATCATTACGGGTCTTACAGGGGGTAAGAGTACTCCTCCCGCAGGCTACCAAGAGCAAGGAGTCTTGTCGCCGTGGCCCCTTCTTCTCGGCCCACAAGCGGCCCTTTTGTTCCTCCGGATCTCAGGACAAGGGATCAACAAAACCATTTCAAACCCCCTCAGGAGGTTCAGAGGCCGTGGCCTGGTAAGTCCAGAGCGGATCCCTCCAGAACCGCAGACAAGCCCTCTTCTGCATGAAGGGGCGCCCTCACCCTTATCTGGGGTGGGGGGATATCTCCTTGATTCAAGACGGTTGGGTCCTCGAGCTAATTCGGTCTGGTTACAAGATCGCGTTTCGTTCTTGGCGTCCGGTAAGGTTCTTTCCTTCCAACTTGCGTTTGTCCCCAGATCGCCTGCAAGGTCCCCTCGGGGCGGTGCAAGATCTGCTCTTACAAGGGGTCATTGTACCGGTTCCAGAATCTGAACGCTTTAGGGGTTTTTATTCAAACCGATTTACTGTTCCCAGGAAGGAAGGCAAAGTTTGTCAAATCCTGGACCTCAAGGACTTGAACCGTTTTGTGCGGGTACAAAAATTCCAGATGTAATCCATTCTCAGGGTAGTGGCATCCCTTTTATCAAGGGCATCTTCTGTCCTCTTGATATCAAGGACGCTTACCTTCATATCCCAATATATGTCGGGCATCAGCATTTTCTTCGCTTTGCCGTGGGCGAGGAGCATTACAAATTCCTGCTGTTTACCCTTTGGTCTCACCTCAGTTTCTCGGGTGTTCACAAAAGTGTTGGCACCTGGTGTTAGCATTGTTGCGACAGCAGGGGATTGTGGTGCTGGGGTACCTGGACGATCTTCTACGAGCAAAGTCTCCGACTGCTCTACAGGACAACCCGGAATTCACTGTGCGGACTCTGCAGGAGTTAGGGTGGACTCTGAATTTTCAGAAGTCTGCTCTGTTTCCATCCACCAAGTTGGACTTTCTTGGTCTGACTCTGGACTCGGCCTCAGCCAGGGTGTTTCTCCCACCGGACAAGTTCAGAAGCTGCAGGATGCCATTCCACTTCTGTTGTCTAGCAGTCGGTCGTCTCTCTGGTCTTGCCTTCTAGGGGTGCTGGGCCTGATGGGGGGGTCTACCTTCGAGGCATTTCCGTTTGCACAGTTCCATACGAGACCTCTGCAAAGGGAGAGTTTTGCCAAGTGGGACAAGAATCAACTGTCTCTAGACAATCTGATCCTGTTGAGCCGGGGTGCAAGTGTGTCCCTGATTTAGACAGGGAAAAACCTTCCTTCCCCCCTGTACTGGACAGTGATCACCACAGATGCCAGCCTGTACGGGTGGGGAGGGGTTTTTGACATTGACTGTGCTCAGGGGGTTTGGACTCTGGAGGAGTCCAGGCTACTGATCAATGTACTGGAACTTCGGGCAGTCAGACTTTGGCACATTGGATGGTTCGTCTTCAGGAGTGTCCGGTACGGATTCATTCGGGCAATGCCACGGCCAGGGCATATGTCAATCATAATGGGGGCACAAAGTGTCCTAGCGGCTTGGGAAGTAGCCGGCATTCTAAGGTGGGGGAACGTTTCGTTCCAGCTCTCATGGCTGTGCATATTCCAGAGGTGGAAAATTGGCAGGCGGGTTACCTCAGTCGACAGGCCTTGAATCAAGGAGGATGGTCACTTCATCCAGAGGGGTTTCATCAGTTGTGTCTCTGTTGGGGAACTCCTGAGGTGGATCTGTTGGCCTCTCGTCTCAACAGGAAGGTGCAGAGATTCGTGGCAGTGTGTCGGGATCCTGTAGCTGACGCCATGGACGCACTGGCGGCTCCTTGGGGGCAGTACCATCTGACATACGCCTTTCCCCCTCTCAAACTTCTGCGAAGGATCGAGGCAGAAGGAATTCCAGTCATCCTTGTTGCCCCAGACTGGCTTCACTGGTCTTGGTAAGCCGACCCTGGTACAGCTGGTCGCCAATGTCCCTTGACGACTACCTCTTAGGGAACACCTGTTTGCCCAAGTGCCGATCTTTCATCTTGCTTTACAGTCGCTGTCTTTATCGGCTTGGCTGTTGAAAGCCAGGTGCGGAAGGATAGGAGGTTGTCTGACTCGGTTATTCCCGCGCTGTTAAAAGCTAGGAAATTTACCTCCTAGGAAAATTTACCATCGTGTTGAAGTCGAACATTGCGTGGTTTGAGTCTCTGGGGGTTTCTCCCCCATTTCTTTTTGGTGGCCCGAATTTCGGCATTCCTCCAAAGAGGTGTGGAACAGCTCCTGGCCTTTGGTACCATCAAGAGCCAGGTTTAGGCCTTGGCGATTTTTTTTTTTTTTTTCTTTCAACGTCCTTTGGCTAGGCATTCCTTGGTTCGCACCTCTGTTCAGGGGGTTCGCCGCTTGGCTCCTCCTGTCCGTTTCCGTTGCCTCCATGGCACCTCAACTTGCTACTGTCGGTTCTTCAGAAACCACCTTTTGAAAATATTTGCGAGATTCTTTTGCTTACATTGTCCCAGAAGGTAGCCGCCTTGGTGGTGATTTACTTCCGCATGCAGGGTGTCCGAGCTGGCAACTTTGTCTTGTCTCATTCACCTATATGGTGGTTCATAGAGATAAAGGGGTGCTTCAATCTTGTCAGTCGTTCCTTCATAAGGTTGTCTCTGGTTTCCATTTAAATGAAGACATTGTGTTGCCTTCCCTGTGTCCTAAGCCTAAGCATCCTAAGGAGATTGCCTTGCATTCTCTGGATGTGGTTTGGGCGGCCAGGGTGTACCTGGTGCATTCTACGCGGGTGCTTAGTGCCTCCTGGGCCTTCAGGCATCAGTGATGCAATTTTGCAAGGCGGCCACCTGGTCGTCTGTGCACACTTTCACAAAATTTTACAAAGTAGATGTTTTGGCATGTTGGCGGATGCTGCTTTTGGCCACAAAGTTTTGCAAACTGCTGTTAGAGAGGACTTGGTCCTCTTTGAGGGTGTAGTGTTTTCAGGTGTGCTCCAGGTGTTCCTCGTTGAGCTCCATGTTACCTGGTTGGCTAGGTTCAGCCTTTGGGAATTTTTTTTTCTGCTGTTTTTCCCCACCCCTCATATTTGACATTGCTTTGGGACCTCCCAATGGTCAAGAAGTTTCTGGTGTCAGTGAACGAAAGAGAAAACTAAACGCACGTACGTACTTCCACTCCTTATTATAACGGCTGAGAGGCTGCTGAGCTGAATCGGTTATCACTAGAAAGCCGACCTCTTTAAAAAAAAAAAAAAAAAAAGCGCGGTAATGCTTCTAGCTGCAGGCATCACCTCGGTACAACCACTTCCTCAAGCCGACGTACAAGTATGTCGATTTGCGGGAAGTGGTTAATAAGAGTACTGTATAACACATACTTTCTGGACTTGATTTTCACAATTTCACATGTATATGTTGATTCATTTATTGGAACACTTCATCAATTATTTGTTTGTAGTCATAAGCTAGTGCTGATATGTTTTTGTACAGATTTGCAAGCACTGGGGTGTATTTCTATTGCCAGCTTGCTAAGTTATAATTATTGAGAGTGGAATTGGGGGCTGTTCACAGCACGGTTCTTATAAATGTGTGCAGTTTTATTGTAGCTTCCTTTTTGTCCTCATGGCTATATCCACTTTCTCTTTCGTTCATTGATGGCCACAGCTCCTAATCTTCATAACCGTTGGGTTATACTGCCTTCTACAGGAGTAGGACACTAGGCAGAAAAAGAATCTGGCTACACCTATGGGCAGTCCCAGGGGGTATACTCCATCTCTCTGCTATAGTACTTCATTTTTTTCCACCTAGTCTGGCGTAAGGGGCTAGTTCCTTGCTGGGATCTCTGCTCCTGGCAAATGTTTTTTCCTTTTTTAGAAATTTTTTTTCCAATCCAAACTGCCGGACTGGGCGATGGGCTGGATAATCTAGATCCAGTGGCCATTCCAGTCTGGCCAGTGAAGCGTGCACAAACCACAGCTCAAGGTCGACCGCAACATGCCCCCCCTGGACTGGGGGCTGGCCTGTGAGGTCTCATACGACTGGATCTCGGACCAAGTCGCAGCATTCCTCCTGGCCGATAGACCCCCCCCCCCCCTCATTTCGATAGCGAGGGTCTATCTGGAGCGGTGACAGCCTGGTTCCTGGTATGGTGAGTAGCGATCTCTCTTCTCCCCCTAGAGGGTTTTTGGGTGGACGTGGGCCCCTTCTTGGGTCAGTCAGATCTCCGGGTTCCCCTCCTTCCTGTCAGGCACCCCCCCTTTCATCTGTCCCCCATCCTACCCCTTCTCCCCTCCACTAATGCTGAAGCTGTGTGGGTGGTCTGGTCCACCTCCTGGGGTGGGAGCAGGGTGCTATGCTGGCGATAGGGGACAGGGGACGCCGCCAGCAACCGGACCATCGGCTGTGCGTGCGCGGGGGGGGGGGGGGTGGTAGTATTTTACCTGGTAGGGGCTCCTGCTAGGGCTTCCCGTCCTGCCTATCCATGAAACCTAGGGATCCCTCCTGGAAGCCGCCATTTGCCATTTTGCCATAGCCTGTGTGTTTCTATGCATGGTGGCCATGTTTGTGTAGTCCGACAGCCATTTTGTGGTGGTTTGCCATTGAAAATAGCGGCCATTACAGTGGAGCCCTGTGCAGCGATTTTGTCGGTGGGAGCCCCTCCTTATCTGGGTGGTGCTGCCAGTGCGGTGGGGGTTGTCCCTTTTGAAGTGTTGTACACTTTTTGTGGGGTACCCCTAGTGACTCACGGAAACTTTGGTGCACATCTCCCCACCTGACCCCCTCTCTGAGGCTGCAGGCTCTCCGGTCCTAACCCATCTATTGATGCACTGATGGCAGTCCTGGAGTCCTTTGGGTCCTGGGGGGAGGTGGCTTTCGGTCGACAGGCTAGCCTCATCGATCTCCTCAGATCCTGAATCTGATTCAGTCGCCGCAAACGTGGGTCACCCTGCTGGGTCTGCGACCACGCGCCCGCAATCCTAGTAAAGAGGATTCCTCCACATCTGCAACCGCGCACGAAAAGGCGGTGGTGGAAGCACTGATTGTATCTGTGCATGAGACCTTGAATATAGAGGAAGCAGCTGCGATGGAGGCACAGGTTCCCTTTGGCACTCCCAAGCCATCCAGAGCGGCAAAGGTGTTTCCTTTCCACGCCTATTTGGACAGAATTGTCGCAAAAGAGTGGGGACGACCAAAGAGTTCCCCTTGGGATCCATAAGCGATTTGCTAGGCGTTACCCCTATGAGGAGTCCCTTATTAAGAAGTGGACTGTTCCACCTGTGGTGAACCCTCCGGTTTCCAGAGTGAACAAGTCAACCATGATTCCGGTTGAAGAGTTCCCAGCCTTTTTAGGACCTGGCTGACAAGCAGAGACTGTGGCCCACAATATGTACACTCTGGCTGGTTCGGCACTGAGGCCTTTTACGCCGTGACCTGGAGGGAGAATCGCTCCCCTCTACCTTTGCTGAGCTGGCGGACCAGCTGGTCCAGGGGCTGCAGTTTATCTGTGCCTCTTTAGATGCTGCTCCCCTAGTGGCTCAGCTCTCTGTTTCGGCAGTGGTCCTTCAGCATGTCTCTTGGCTCAAATGCTGGTCTGCGACCAAACTGCTAAAAAGTCCTTGTCTGAGCTCCCCTTTCAAGGGGATCGCCTATTTGGGGCTACCCTGGATGACATTGAAGGTCTCACAGGGGAAAAGAGTACTTTTTTTCCGCAGGCTACTAAGGGCAAGGACCCTTTCAGGGCCTCTACTGGATGATCCAAACGGACCTGGTCTGGCCAGCCAAGACCGGGCTTCTCTAAAACTCGTGGACAAGGCTCCTTCAGCATGAAGGTGCGCCCTCCCCTGTATTGTGGGTGGGGCAGTCTTGGTTTCCAGACCCATGGACTTCCCTGGTACAAGACAAGTGGGTTTACAAAGGAATTCGGTCCGGCTACAAGATCGAGTTCACTCTTGTCCCAAGCAAGGTTCTTTCCATCCAACTTGCGCCTGTCCCCAGACCGATTTACAGGGTCTGTTTGGGGCAGTACAAGACCTGTTCCTTCATAGGGTGGTTGTCCCTGGTTCCGACTTCAGAACGTTTACAGGATTTTTACTCAAATCGGTTTACAGTTCCCAGGAAGGAAGGCAAGGTGTGTCTAATCCTGGACCTCAAGGCGCTGAACTGCTTTGTGCGGGTGCAGAAGTTCAGGATGGAGTCCATTTGCACGGTGGTGGCATCCCTGCATCGGGGATTTTCTTGCCTCTATCAACCTTAAGGATGCTTATTTTTACATTTAAATATGTGCCAGTCACCAGCGCTTCCTCTGCTTTGCCGGTGGAGAGGAGCATTATCATTGTGTGGTGTTACCCTTTGGTCTCAACTCTGTTTCTCTAGTCTTCTCAAGTGTTAGCCCCGATGCATTGTTACGCCGACATGGGATCGCGGTACTGGGCTACCTGGATGACCTTCTGCGAGCGGAGCCCCCTACTGTTCTGGTGGAAAACCTGGAAATCGCCATAAGGAACTCGGAAACTGAGTTCGGTGGGATTGTGAATTTTCAGAAGTCTGCACTGGTTCCATCCACAAAGCTGGACTATCTGGGTCTGACTCTGCACTCTTAGCCAGAGTGCCCCTTCCTCTGGACAAACGCCAGAAATTGCAGGCTGCAGTTCGTCTCCTTCTGTCCAGCAGTTGGTCACCTCCGGTTTTGCATGCGAGTGCTGGGCCTGATGGTGTCTACATTTGAGGTGGTTCTGTTTGCATAGGTCCATATGAGGTCTCTGCAATAGGAGATTCTGGCCGAATGGGACAAGACTCCGCAGTCTCTCTGCTCAGGGGATCTGGACACTGGAAGAGTCCAGACTACCGATCAATGTCTTGGAACTGCGAGCGATCAGACTGTGCCTGGTCCATTGGACGTATCGTTTTCGGGGATGTTCAGTGTGCATTCAGTCAGGCAATGCCACGGCTGATGTCCATCACCAAGGGGGCACAAAGTGTCCTGACAGCTCTGGAGGTAGCCAGCGTTCTAAGGTTGGCAGAACAGTTTGTTCCAGCCCTCTCCGCCGTACACATTCCCGGGGTGGAAAACTGGTAGGTGAATTACCTCAGTCAGCAGGCGTTGGACCAAGGGGAGTGGTCTTTCATCTGGTGGTGTTTTATCAATTGTGTCTCGGCTCAATAGAGAGGTGCAGAGGTTTGTGGCACGGAATCCTCTGGCGGACGCCACAACCGTGCTGGTGGTATCCTTTGATTTACCCCCCCCCCCCCGAGCTTCTGCCAAGATTTATACGCAGGATCAAGGCAGAAGGGATTCCGGTCATCTTAGTGGCTCCGCACTAGCCTCTCCAGGCTTGGTACGCAGATCTGGTGCGGCTGGTCTCCAACGTTCCTTGAAAGCTTCCTCTCATGGATAATCTGTCCCAATGACCGATATTCCATCCTGCTTTATAGTTGCTGGCCTTGACTACTTGGCTGTTGAACTGCAGGTGCTGATGGATAGAGGTTTATCTGAGTCTGTGATTTCAATGCTGTTAAAAAATAGGATATCTACTTTTAGGACGCTCTATCATCGTATGTGGAAGACTTGCATTGCGTGATGTGAGTCTCTTGAGGTTCATCCTGGCTCCTTGCTGGCTCTGATCTTGACCGTCAACGGGGGGTTAACAGAAATATGCCTTGAGTACCATTAAGGGCCAGGTGTCGGATTTGGCTTCTTCCAACAACCTTTGGCCACATACTTCCTGGTGCGTGCCTTTCTTCAGGGTTTTCGACATTTAGTTCCTCCGGTGTGGTCTCTTTTGCTGCCTTTGGACCTCAATTTGGTGCTTTTGGTCCGCCAGAAGCCTCCCTTACTGATTTTTCGGGAGATTGCCTTGCTTACACGGTCTCAGAAAGTGGCTTTTTTGGTGGCTATCACCTCTGCGAGCAGGGTGTCGGAACTGGCGGTGTTATCCTGTCTTGGTGATTCTTTGTCCCTGTCCGTCGTCCCTCCCAATGGTTTTCTCTGATTTTCATTTGAATGAAGACATTGTGTTGTCTTCCCTATGTCTCAGACCGAAACATCCGAAGGAGATTGTCTTGCATGCCTTGAATGTGGTCCGGGCAAATAAGGTGTACCTGGCAGCTACCGAGTCTTTTAGGAAGTAAGACTCACTATTTGTGCTCACGTATGGGCCTCGGAAAGGGTTGTCCGCTTCCTCTGTGACCATTTCCGAATGGATCAGACAGATGGTTATTCAGGCCTATTTCATCAGGGGTCAGGTTCCTCCTTTCCCTGTCAAGGCGCACTCTACCAGGCATCAGTGACACGGGTTTGCAAGGGGGCCCCCTGGTCGCCTGTGCACACTTCTACAAAGTTCTATAAAGTGGATGTGTTGGCATCTGCGGATGCTTCTTTTGGCTGCAAGGTTTTGCAGTCTGTTTAGAGGACTTGATCCTCTTTAAAGGTTCATTGTTTTTTTTTTTTCAGGTGGGCTCCAGTTGTTTTGGTTGAGCTCCTGTTACCTTGTTGGCTACTGTTTGGCCTTGGGATTTTTTTTGCTGTTTCCATCCCTCATGTTCAATACATGGTTAAGATCAGAAGCTGTGTCTGTCAATGAACTAAAAAGAAAATGTGATTTTTTTTTTTTTTTTTTTTACTTTTTACCGTAAAATCCATTTCTCCGATTGTTCATTGACACACAGCACCCACCTCTGTGGAGTTGTAATTCTTCTGACACTGCTTGCAACAAAACGGAGTACCTATAGCAGTGAGATGGAATATACTCCCTAGGACTGCCCATAGGCGTAGCCAGATTATTTTTTTGCCTAGTGTAGGAGGGCAGCCCTCAAATTTTCCACTCGCATTTTGCGAGTGGAAAATTATTTATGGCGAGCGTGGGGCTGCTCCAGCCGGGTGCCGCTCAGGGGAAGAGGAAAGCCGATGGACAGGATTACCATAGAGCGGGGATTATGCCCGTCAATGCACTTACCAGTGCAGGGGATGAGAGAGGAGAGGAAGAGGAAATCTGGCCGGATAATCACAAAGCGCGATCGTTCCGCTGTAACAGCTTTCATTGTAATTGCCGGGCGCTCGCCGACACAGACAGTCCCGCCTCCTAGCCCGGCTTCTTTGATGGACAGAACACCTGGCCAACCGGGACGTGTGACGTCTATCAAAGGAGTTGGGCTAGGAGGCGGGACTGTGTGTGTCTGCGAGCGCCCGGCAATTACAATTAAAGCTGTTACAGCGGAACGATCGTGCTTTGTGATTATCCGGCCAGATTTCCTCTTCCTCTCCTCTCTCTTCCCCTGCACTAGTAAGTGCATTGACTGGCACAAGTGAAGCTGCATTACTGGGCCCATTTAAAGCTGCATTGAAGGGCACGGGTGAAGCTGCATTGAAGGGCACGGGTGAAGCTGCATTGAAGGGCACGGGTGAAGCTGCATTGAAGGGCACGGGTGAAGCTGCATTGAAGGGCACGGGTGAAGCTGCATTGAAGGGCACGGGTGAAGCTGCATTGAAGGGCACGGGTGAAGCTGCATTGAAGGGCACGGGTGAAGCTGCATTGAAGGGCACGGGTGAAGCTGCATTGAAGGGCACGGGTGAAGCTGCATTGAAGGGCACGGGTGAAGCTGCATTGAAGGGCACGGGTGAGGCTGCATTGAAGGGCACGGGTGAAGCTGCATTGAAGGGCACGGGTGAGGCTGCATTGAAGGGCACGGGTGAGGCTGCATTGAAGGGCACGGGTGAGGCTGCATTGAAGGGCACGGGTGAGGCTGCATTGAAGGGCACGGGTGAGGCTGCATTGAAGGGCACGGGTGAGGCTGCATTGAAGGGCACGGGTGAGGCTGCATTGAAGGGCACGGGTGAGGCTGCATTGAAGGGCACGGGTGAGGCTGCATTGAAGGGCACGGGTGAGGCTGCATTGAAGGGCACGGGTGAGGCTGCATTGAAGGGCACGGGTGAGGCTGCATTGAAGGGCACGGGTGAGGCTGCATTGAAGGGCACGGGTGAGGCTGCATTGATAAGCTTCATTGATGCTGCTGTACTGATGGGCACTGGTAGGCTGCATTGATAAGCTTCATTGATGCTGCTGTACTGATGGGCACTGGTAGGCTGCATTGATGGGCACTGATAATGTTGTTATTAATATTTACTTTTATAACTTCTGCAATAATGCAAAAACATTTAACAGTGTCATTCTATGAGATAATTTATCAAGGCGTGTTTAGGGGCGGGGCAGGGTAGGAGTTGGGTGGGGCAACTGGTGGCGAGTAACACTTAAGGCCTGGCTAGTTGCTCAGGACTTAAAATTTTGAGCCCTGCTGTAGGGGCAGTATAACCCAATCGTTATGAAGATCAGGAGCTGTGTCTGTTAATGGTATTCAGAGAAATTTTTTTACGGTAAATCAAAAATCCAATTTTTAAATATGAATTGCATTAATTTTCTAACAGCCTGATGTGATTTAAACCATATTTCTCTAGCGCTCATCGACAGACGTAGTCCTCGGTGATACACCACCTTCGGGTTATGTTACCTCCGCAGGAGCAGGACTAGACAGGAAATTAAAAAGCTCTGGCCACACCCTAGGGGCAGTCCCAGAGGGTATATCCTCTCTCTCTCTGCCTCAGCAAATCAGTTATTTTCTGTCTAGTTAGGAGTAAGGACCTAGATACCTTGCTGGGATCTTAGGTCCTGGCAAGAATTTTTTTCTAAAAGGATTTTTGGACAGCTTTTTTTCTCCAGTGTTCCTGTGAGATCTTCAAGCAAGAAAGCTGAACTGGGCGACGGGCTGGATGTTGAGATCCGGTGGTCACCCCAGTTCAGCCTACGAGCGCGTGCAGGCCATAGCTCCGCGCTGGGTCGGCCGCGACAAAGTCCCATTAAAAGGACTGAACCCGCGAGTTAAACGTCTCGCTGAAACGCCAAAGACCATGAGTCACGGCGTCCGTATCGGTCGACAGCCCTCCCGCCCCGGTGGAGAGGGGTACTGTCAGGAGTTGGTGCCCGCCTGGTTCCGGTATGGTGAGTAGTATGTTCCCCCTTTTTCCCTGACGGGTTTTGTGGTGAACGCGGGCCCCTCTCTGTATGGTAAGAAAGAGTTCTTTCTATCCTATAACATGTCACAAATCCTCCTACTTTGAGTGTGATTTTATGTGTGCAAAAAGCCAGGAGGCTTGGTTTGGGAGCTAACAATCTATTGTATACATGTTTTTAAAGATGTAATCTGTGGCATTCTGGGAATCTTATGGGTTAAGTATAAGCTACCTACCAGTCAGAAGCCATGAACATGTAGACTGCCTTCCAAGTCAGATCTCCAGCTAATAGCAGGCCTCCCGAATGGCCATGCGGTCCGCCAGGGCCGGTACCGCCAACCACGCCATATCCCCATGCAGAGAGAGTGTTGTGTGCCTGCAGCACACCGCTAGTCAGCACAGGCCGCCGCCATTTTTTTTGCTGGATCGCACGAGCCGCCATTTTGGCGTAGCCTCGTGTCTCCAGCATGGGGGCGGCCATGTTTTAGGTGATTCTACACCTCGTGGAGCTTGGGGGAGGCGCCGAAAGGCGTGCAGAGGGGCGGAGCCGCCTCCTTTCTTCCTGGGCAGCCAGCCAAAAGACTTCCTGTTTGTCTAAGACAGCGCTGTAAGCTGTTGCAGTTCAACTCTGAACATCAAGTGGTGAGCCTGGGGGTCTATCTCTCTCTCTCTCGATCGATAAGGATCCCTAGCAGGTAACACTAAGGGGTTTTTTTTTGTGGCGCTGAGGGTCAAAAAAAAAAAAAAAAAAAAAAAGTTTTTTCTTTACTTTGAATTATATCATCCAGGAAGTAACTGGAGTTATTATGGACCCTGCCACACATATTCCCCCACCTGTTTCCCTCGAGGGGGCCTCGGGACCCGCCGGTGTACAGAGTATAGAGTCATTTACAGCAATTTTGGAGTCTATGGTGGCTCGGGTGGAGGTGGCCTGTCAGGGACGGGGGTCAAGGAAGCGACCCCCGCCTACCCCTATACTATCTGACACCTCTGACTCTGATTCAGAGATGGTCACTACAGTTGCAGGTTCCTCTGCAAGGGCTGCTATCCCAGGTAAAGCCCCCTCAGACAGTGAGGAGGACGCTTCTTCTCTTGCTATAATTCAGGAAGAAGCATTGGTGGACGCACTAGTTGTGGCAGTGCAAGAAACCTTAAAACTTGAGGCTTTACCGGCAGAGGCAACTGAAACAGAGAGGCCTTTTGGGACCAATAAGCCCATCAAGACGGCGAAGGCTTTTCCTGTACCTAAATGTTTTGGAAATCAGATTAAAGGAGAATGGGAACATTCTAAACGTACCTTTACTATTTCCAAGCGTATTGCTAGACGCTATCCGTTTGAGGAATCCATCATTAAGAAATGGACGGTACCACCAGTCGTGGATCCGCCTATTTCCAGGCTGAATAAAGCCACGGTTATTCCAGTGGAGGACACTTCGTCCTTTAAGGATCCGGTGGATCGAAAGATAGAAGCGGAGTCCCGCACTATCTTTTCTCTGATAGGGTCAGCATTTAGACCAGTAATTGTTATTGGTCTAGTTTCCCAGACACTTACAGAATGGGCGAAAATGGTACGCCAAGATCTTAGGGGAAAAGATATTCCCCAGGAGACATCTGATTTGATAGAACAGATCATACAAGGGCTACGGTTTATCTGTGACGCAGCCTTGGACACTACTCCCTTGTTAGGGCATGCATCTAAGTTAGCAGTGATCCTCAGACGTGTGCTGTGGTTAAAATGCTGGTCAGCTGACCTAGGTTCCAAAAAGACTTTGACCAATCTCCCTTTCCAGGGGAATCGTCTATTTGGAGCCAACCTAGATGAAATCATTAAGGATGCCACCGGGGGCAAGAGTACTTTTTTGCCACAGGCTGCAAAAGCTAAGGAACCTCGCAACAAGCGAGGACCTTTCTTTACCGCCCATAAAGGGCGCCCGGCTGGTACTTCCGGGAAAGGCAAGACTCCTCCAGGAGGGTTCAAGAAGGGCTGGTCGGACAAACAGAGGACCAACCCAGCCAAACCCGAAGTAAAGGAGTACACAGCCTGAAGGTGCGCCCCCACCCGATTTCAGGGTGGGGGGACGTTTTCACCGGTATTCAGGACATTAGATCGAGCATCAACCACTACTACCGGTGCGATTCTTCCCTTCCAACATTTAAGTACAGGAAGCGGTAGTTACCGTTCCCTGTATAGATCTTTTCCTTTACCTTTTCCTAAGATTAGTCCCGATACCTCACAGGAATCGGATCTGATTGACCAGATAGGCCAAGTAGCCTCTTGTCGGGTGACTTCGGTCCCTGAGGTTCAACCAGAAAAGATCACCTTTCCTGATAACTATCAGGTATCTGATAAATGTGTGGGAACAGAAAACGACCAGACTTTCTCGGATGGTCGGGGCCAGATAGCTCTAGGGACGCCTGGTTCAGATCCAATCAGCGCCAGTGGTCCTAGAAATTCTAGGCTGGCCTCTTCAAGCCGGCCTGGCCGACTTGGACATGTTAGTCGCAGACGTTCCGTGGGAACTTCGTCTCAGGGAGTGTCTGTAGTCTCAAGGACCTATTTACCTTCGTGCTTTACAGTCGCTGGTTTTAATGGCCTGGCCATTGAGACCCAAGTACTGAAGGACAGAGGTTTGTCTACTTCAGTCATTCCTACCCTTATTAAAGCAAGGAAAGCGACTTCCAGCAAAGTCTATTATCACACATGGAAGACTTATATTGCGTGGTGTGAATCTTTAGGATTTCCTCCACGTACCTATTCGGTGTCTCGTATATTGGCCTTTTTGCAACAAGGGGTTGAGCAGAAGCTAGCCTTGAGCACCATCAAGGGTCAAGTTTCAGCATTAGCAATCTTCTTTCAGAAACCTTTAGCTACCAAATCCTTGGTGCGGAATTTCATCCAGGGGGTGCGGCACCTGGCTCCTCCAGTCCGCGCGCCCTTACCGCCCTGGGATCTTAATTTGGTTTTGTCGGTTCTACAGAAACCTCCCTTTGAAAACATCAGGGAGATTCCCTTGCTTACTTTATCCCAGAAGGTGGTCTTCTTGGTGGCTATTACTTCTGCTCGCAGGGTGTCAGAACTGGCTGCATTATCATGCCAGTCACCATACCTAGTGATTCATAGGGATAAGGTAGTACTTCATCCTAAGCCATCTTTTCTTCCTAAGGTGGTTTCAGATTTTCATCTGAATGAAGATATTGTACTACCTTCCTTGTGTCCTCAGCCCAAGCATCATCGGGAACATGCGTTGCATTCCTTGGATGTGGTTCGGGCAATCAGGGTATACCTGAAAGCTACGGAATCATTCCGTAAGACGGATTCACTTTTTGTGATCACGGATGGCCCCAGAAAGGGTTTGCCTGCATCTGCCGCGACCATTGCCAAATGGATTAGACAAACGGTGGTACAGGCTTATTCTATTAAGGGTCAGAGTCCTCCGTTCCCTGTTAGGGCGCACTCCACTCGAGCGCTCAGTACTTCCTGGGCCTTTCGCCATCAGGCGTCAGTGGTCCAGGTATGTAAGGCGGCCACTTGGTCGTCGGTACATACCTTTACTAAATTCTATAAAATTGATGTGACGGCATCGGCGGATGCCTCATTTGGCCGCAAGGTTTTGCAGGCCGCAATTTGAGGAGACCGGTGGTCTACCTCGAGGGTTTTTTTTTCTGTTTGAAAATTTTTTTGTTGAGTCTCATCATTAAGGATGAGCATTGTAAACTTCTAGTTGGCACCGGTTGGGCCTTCTAGATTGGGATTTGATTTCCATTTTCCCACCCCTCAGTTGTGATACTGCTCTGGGACGTCCCGAAGGTGGTGTATCACCGAGGACTACGTCTGTCGATGAGCGCTAGAGAAAAATGGATTTTTGTAAAATCTTACCGTAAAATCCTTTTCTCTTAGCTCATCGACAGACGTAGTCCCCGCCCCTCTGTTTTGGAGTTGGGTTGGGTTAAATTCTCTAAGCACTGCTTTTTCACATAACTGATTTGCTGAGGCAGAGAGAGAGAGGATATACCCTCTGGGACTGCCCCTAGGGTGTGGCCAGAGCTTTTTAATTTCCTGTCTAGTCCTGCTCCTGCGGAGGTAACATAACCCGAAGTTGGTGTATCACCGAGGACTACGTCTGTCGATGAGCTAAGAGAAAAGGATTTTACGGTAAGATTTTACAAAAATCCATTTATTTATTACCACTAATCGTACTATGTTTGTTTTGGTTACAGGATCGCTAAACCTAAGGCTGAAGATTCAGGAGAATATTTGTGTGTATTTACTTTTTCCAGTGGTTCTCCATCAGTCAATGCAACCATTGAAGTGAAAGGTAGACATTCAAAAGACCAAAATGATTTATTCAAAGATTGGTCAGAAGATTGTTTTCAACATAGGTGTTAATATGTGACCAATCCTGTGCTCATCCCCTGCACTTGGCTGTTTGTTCATGTTCGATCTTAACAGTTGCATTTACATGGTTCATGAATCCAAGCAATCAGGATTGATGGATTGACAGGCACATATCTGGATAATCAGAAATTGGAATAATTCAAAATCTGTTTCTCCAGTATTGTAAATCACTCATCTCTTCTAGCAATCATTTTTAGAGGTAGCAAAAAATCAGGTAGTAAGTAGTCAACCTAAGGCCCCTTTCACTCTTATGCGACGCGAATTTTGACGCACCATTTTGACGCGCGACTTTGCCGCGATTTTGAAAGCAATGGCTATGGCTCAAAACGCAATCAAATCGTGGCAAAGTAGTGCAGGAACTACTTTGAAGTCGGTGCGACTTCAAAACACACTGATATGAATGGGGCTCATTGAAAATATTGGAACTTATTGAAAATAATGGAAAACGACTTGTCATGCGATTTTGCGGTCCAATCCAAAATCGCGGGACAAGTCGCACTAGTGTGAAAGGGGCCTAAAAGTATCCTGAAAATGTTGTACACTGCTCAATTGTTCATGCAAGAGAAAACAGATTTCAGGTGAGTATCTGCCAAAAAAAACAAGCTTTATTAATGACAAACCCTCCCCTCCCCCATGAGTCACTAAAACTTCTGAAAATGCTGATTGGCTATCTCTAGCGTCAGTACTTCTTTAGTCTGTGACCTAAAACTTTGTATGCAGCACACAGAAACCCTGTTCTACCTACTCCTTAGGGGTCAGTAAAGAAACATTGAAACCAGAAAAAGCCAGGCAAATGGCATTTTCAGAAAGTTGGTCCAGCTTACATTTTCTCTCAGTACAAAATTACTTTTGGTGACCAACCCCCCGACCCCCCTCCCCCAAGTACATCGGGAGTTGTTTAACTGCCCTAAAATCTCTTTGACATCTTCATCTGTTGTGCAACACTAATGCTGGCCAACCAAAAAAGGCCAGTATGTTTTTGAAAGCCTAATCCTATACAAAAAAACTGAGGGTTTTTTTTTTTTTTTTTTTTTTAGTGCTTTTATTTAGGCCAAGCTATGTTTCAGGGTCTTAGATGTTCATTTTGGTCTTGCAGAGCAGTGAAGGTTTGTTGCCTGGTTAGTCTTTAGAAATATGAAGAAAAACAGATTCTTGCATAAATGAAGGATATCTGTTTCATCCACTGTGTTTTCTTGTTTTCAGCCGCTCCTGAAATCACCGGGCATAAAAAAAGCGAGAACAAAAATGAAGGCGAAGAAGCTCTTTTATATTGTAAATGTGTAGGATATCCACACCCAGACTGGTATTGGTTCAAGTTGGTTAACGATGTGCCAAATGTAAGTAAAACGCACCTTGTAAATGATGGTTCCAAAATGACTGCTAAATATAAAAAGAAAAATAGGATTCGATATTTTGGTGTGTTGACATGTGAAGACCCAATTGAAAAGAATGCTGTGTGGACTTGTCTGCACTATTTGGAACAATCAAACAGATTTTATATAAAATATACACTCACTGGCCACTAAATTAGGTACACCTGTTCAATTGCTTGGTAAACATAATACTAATCAGCCAATCACATGCAAGCAACTCAATGCATTTGGGCATCTAGACGAGGTGAAGACGACTTACTGAAGTTCAAATCGAGCATCAGAATGGGGAGAAAAAAAGGGTGTTTAAGTGACTTTGAACGTAGCATGGTTATTAGTGCCAGACGGGCTGGTCTGAGTTTTTAAATAACTGCTGATCCACTGGGATTTTCACACACAACCATCTCTAGGGTTTACAGAGAGTGGTCCTAAACAGAGAAAGTATCCAGTGAGGGGAAGTTGTGTGGACGATCTGAGGGCGTGGGCACATGGGACGAGCTGAGGGCGTGGGCGCGCGGCACGGCTAGTAGAAGTCGTGATGATGAAATGCGTCAAAGCGTGAGCACACCGTTACCTTGACGACAGGACGCTGTACACGCCACCCGGGACTTACCGCAACTTCCATCGTCTCTGAACGAGCACGGACGAGTGGTGGGAGCGGTACAGTTGTACCAGTCTGATCTTGTGCTGTCTGATATGGAGGTTCTTTACCTTGGATGTATTATATATGTTGTTTGGAAAGTTTTATGTATAAGCGCATTTTATGAGGGGAGAAGGGGTATTACTATTTGATCCATTAAATGTCTTAGCAATATCACACTATTGGTTCCCTTCTTTTCTTCTTACTTATGAGAGCTCCGCTTGTGTAAAGAAATAGTACCAAATCTTGGAGTGACAACCTAAAAGGCAATTATAAATCGAAGGGTTTGCAATTCGATTTGATGGTGTATGAAGGAGTGGAGGCTGAGACCTAATTTGAATTGATGGTTTAAAGGCGCAGTGAATCGGAGTTCTAGTGAGTGTCCATTGCCTCAAAGGGGGAGCATAAGTGGTGTGGTGAAAGTGCATGGTATGAAGCCCTGTGATATTTGAAACACCGGTGAAGGAAAAGACTCATCTTTGGACTCTTGGAATCTACTTCCCAGTTTTCTATTTAAAATTTGTTTTTGAAAACGAGGACTTTTCAGAATAAGGACATTTTAAGCGCTGCTAATATTGTTTTTTTTTTTTTCCAAAGTTTATGAACGCATACTGGTTAAGGTAACATAAGTGGTATATGGTAATCAATTATTTATAGCAGCAGCTGTTTGTCAGAATATTTTTTGTTGGAAATAAATGACTTTGGGGGAGGAATTTATCAGATCTCCTAGCGAGATTGGTGGTTGGCTATTTTTCACATTAAGCACTATTTTTTAGTTTTCTGTCTCCCTGTTAAAATAAACCTACCATTAAAATTATAGACTGATCATTTTTTTGTCAGGCAAACGTACAAAATCAGCAGGGGATAAAACATTTTTTTCCCCTCACTGTACCCAGTAGTGGTCTGTGAGTGTATGTTCTCTCTAAATAGCAATAATGGAGTAAAAAAAAAAAAAAATCCTTTTTTTACAAGCTTTGAAAACAGAGGAGGGGGGTGGGTCTTAAATAAAACCTGTCTATAAAGTGTTTTTCCTCACTTTGAGGTTTCCTTTTCTCTTCCTGTTGTGTTTCTGGAACAGGTAATGAAGGAAGTTTTTGGAATGGAGCGCACAGTAAAAAAAAAAAAAAAAAAAAAAAAAATTGGTAGTTTTAATCCTTCTCTGCCATCTAAACATTTTCAGAAAATATTGTTCACTAAAAAAAAAAAACCTTAAAGTGGTATTAAAGGTTCAGCTTTAAAAAAAAAAAAAAAAAAAAAAAAAAAAAAAATATATATATATATATATATATATATATATATATATATATATATATATATATATATATATATATATATATATATATATACCTGCTCTGTGCAGTTCTTTTGCACACAACAGCCCTGATTCTCTTCTCTCCCCCTCTCGCTCTCCCCCTCCTCTTCCCCCCTCTCTCGCTCTCTCTCCCCCTCCTCTTCCCCCCTCTCTCGCTCTCTCCCCCCTCTCCCCCCTCTCCCCCTCCTCTTCCCCCCTCTCTCGCTCTCTCCCCCCCTCTCCCCCTCCTCTTCCCCCCCCTCTCCCCCTCCTCTTCCCCCCCTCTTCCCCTCCTCTTCCCCCCCCCTCTTCCCCTCCTCTTCCCCCCCCTCTTCCCCTCCTCTTCCCCCCCCTCTTCCCCTCCTCTTCCCCCCCCCTCTCCCCCTCCTCTCCCCCCTCCTCTTCCTCTCCTCTTCCCCCCCCCTCTCCCCCTCCTCTTCCCCCTCTCCCCCTCCTCTTCCCCCCCCCCTCTTCCTCTCCTC
>NC_138771.1:132162046-132197046 GCF_965119305.1 Pelophylax lessonae
GTGGTGTCATATACAGTAGGTGAAAAATGCCTAGCTATAAATCGCAAAAAGTGTAGTGGTAGTCTAAATGTGTGATGCTAGGCAAAATCAGAACAGTAACCTTGACTCGGTGGATTAAAATCAATGATTAAAAAAAAAAAAAAACTTTTTTTTTTTTAATATTTAAATCTGATGGTTTTGATTGAAATCAGATTTGTTTTGATTTTTATCAAACTTATTTTAATAAAATGTGTTTGGAGTAAAAATCTTATATAAAGATAGTTTTCTATTTAACTACTTCATTACAGTGCACTTTCACCCCCTTCCTGCCCAGGCCAATTTTCAGCTTTCAGCGCTGTCACACTTTGAATGACAATTGCGTGATCATGTTACACTGTACCCATATGAAATTTTTATCATTTTTTCACACAAATGGAGCTTTCTTTTGGTGGTATTTAATCACTGCTAGTTTTTTTTATTTCTTACAAAAAAGAAAAAAGACAAAATTAAAAAAAAAAAGTGTTTCCTATTTTCTGTGAGTAAATTTTGAAAATAAAAATATTTTTCTCTTACGTCCTCCGACAGTCGCCGCCAGCCTCTAAGTCATCACTATTGGGTATTGACTTTCTCTCCGCAGGAGTAGCTAGGCATAAGACTTAGTCAAAAAGAACAAAGGCATTTGCATATACACACCCATGGGGGCTGTCCCACTAGGTCAATACCCCCCTGCAGTGACCACTCCCAACTCAGTTTCTTTCTGCCTAGCGTCAGGAGTAGTTAGGCTTCCCTGCGCTGGGGCTACAGTCTCAGCCTATCTAATCTTTTTTTCTTTGATTTTCTTTGAAAATGTCAGTTTTTTTCTTTACTAGCTGTTTAGGCTTTCCGTTCTGAGATGCTCCCCACGCCGTCTGGTACAGGTAAGTACTTCTGTATGGGACCTCTGTCTGGGGTGGCAGTCCTGTGTTGCTGTGTGTTCCCCATGTCTGTGCCTGTGTGGCTCCCTGAGGCGATCCCTGCGGGGATCGCTTGTACATGCGCTGCTGTGTGTTTTTGGGGGCCCCCTTCCCCTGTGTCACTTCGGTGTTTGTGGGGTACAGACTGTGTGTGTGGCGGCCACAGCAGGGTAAAACCTCGCGGTCCGCCATTTTAGGTATGGGCAAGCATGTTTGGCTTCACTATGGGCATTACTACATGCTATTTTGGCACCATCCGGCGCCATCTTGCGGTGGCAGAACGATCGTTCCGACCGCATGTTCGGCGGCCATTTTGCCGGAGCCTTCCATTCAGTCCTATGGGCAGCCATTTTCCCTGAGTCATTGCAGCTTATAGTTCAGCCTTTTCTGACTTCACTTCCTTTTCGTCTGAGGCAGCAACATCGGTGGTAACACTCTGCGGGGCTCTGCAGACTATCTCTCTCACCCTTCTGTATTGTCATTTCTGGCTGAGTTTTTCTTCTCCTGTTAGGGGATCTTTTGTCACTGTACCTGTAGCGGTGGGCTGCGCACTCCGCAGCGGTTTTAAAGGGGCAGTACCAAATTTATTGCACTGTTGTTTCATCTTGGGCAATGGATTCTCAGGACAGCAAATTCCCCCCAGCTCTGGTGGGGGGCCCGGTTCTCTTGTGGCCCCTCTGAAACCTGATTTGGCCGCTGTAGTGGCGACCTTGGTGTCCAATATGGAGGTGCTGATGGCTGAACGTGCTGCTAGGAAGAGGCCCAGATTGTCTCTCTCCTCTGATTCAGATGGTGATATGGCTGCTGTGGCGAGCGTGCCCTTTTCAGGGTCTCGCTCATCCTTAGACCCGCTGGGGTCTGAGGGGGAGGCGGAGATGGAGGGGGTTGATACTTTCTCCCCGGGGTCGCCTGAAGAGCGCGCGTCCATGGATGAATTGATTGTTTCTGTAAAGGAAACACTACATATGGAGGATGAGCCCAGTCCTCCGGGCATTGTGTCCTCATTTGGGACACACAGACCCGCAAGTCGGCGCTGGTCTTTCCCTGTCCCGCTGAGTTTCATTACACTGTTAATGAACTGGCGCACTTTAAAACGTCCATTCCTGGTACCTAGTCGGTTCAAATTGCTTTATCCCTTTGCGCCGGCTACGGAATCACGATGGTGTGTGCCTCCACAGGTGGATCACACTGTGGCCGTATTGATCAAGGCTACCTTGGTTCCTTCAGAGGATACCCCGGTTTTTCGGGATCCCACGGACCGGCGATTGGAATCTCTAGCCCGCCATTCCTATACGGGGGCGGGCTCGTTGCTCAAACCTATTTTCGCGTCCGTTTTGGTGGCTCAGGCGGTGGCTGATTGGACTAAGGTGCTTAGGAGCAACCTCGTGTCTGATGTTGTTCCACCTGCCCGGCTGGATATGGTGGATCAAATTCACCAAGGAATCATGTATTTGTGTGATGCGGCCTTAAATGAGGCCCCTTTGGTAGCACGCCTATCTAGTGTCTCGGTGCTTAACCGTCTACTGATCTGGCTAAAGAGCTGGTCGGCTGACCAGTCCTCTGGGAAAACAGTTGCTGATTTTCCCTATGCTGGTTCTCGCCTTTTTGGCGAGGCGTTGGATACCCTGGTAAAAGGCGTCACAGGGGGCAAGAGCACTTTGCTGCCCCAGAACCCGAAGAACAAGTCCTTTCGTGGCAAGCGGGGTTCTGCGTCTCGATCCACTCAGGGGTCCTTTCGTGCCTTTCGAAAAATCGAAGGGCAAGCCTTTCAAAGGCCAGGGTAGCCAGAAGAAGCCCTGGGCGGGCAAGCAGAAGTCAGGCAATGCCGGCTCGGCGGGTCAATCCTCCGCCTGAAGGGGCGCCCTCACCCAATTCCGGGGTGGGGGGACGTTTGCGCCGTTTCCTCCAACCTTGGCTTCTCCGGATTTCGGACAGGTGGGTTCAGGAAATCTTCGATCAGGGTACAAGATGGAATCTTGATTTGCCTCCTGGGCGTCTGCAGGACCTGCACCAAGTTGTGCAGGACCTTCTTGCTCAGGGGGTGATTGTCCCGATACCTCATCGGGACAGGTTTCGAGGATTTTATTCAAATCTGTTTACTGTGCCCAGAAAGGAGGGCAAAGTACGTCCTATTCTGGACCTGAAATCGCTGAACCGCTTCGTGCTCGTTCGGAAGTTCCGTATGGAGTCTCTCCGCTAGGTGGTGGCCTCCCTGAGTCCAGGGGAATTCCTGGCCTCGATAGATCTGAAGGATGCGTATCTGCACATCCCCATTTTCGAGGGTCACCAGAGGTATCTTCGGTTTGCTATCGCAGAGGTCCACTATCAGTTTGTGGCGTTACCTTTCAGTCTCGCTTCGGCTCCAAGGGTTTTTTACCTAGGTGCTGGCGCCAGTCCTGGGCCTGTTGAGGGCACAGGGCATTGCGGTCTTGAGGTACCTAGACAATCTTCTTCTGAGATCGAGTGTCAGCCAGGACTTACTGCGCGATCTGTCCACCACGGTGCAGACGCTACAGGAGTTCGGATGGACAGTCAACGTTCAGAAATCAACGTTGTCTCCATCGGTTCGCCTTCCCTATCTGGGAATGATTCTGGACTCTGCTTAGGCGAAGGTGTTCTTGCCGGAGGACAAGCTCCGGACCTTACAGGACGACATCAGGTCCCTCAGGGACAATCTGTCCTCGTCACTCAGGACCTCTATGCGGGGCCTGGGGTTGATGTTTTCGGCTTTCGAGGCGATACCCTTTGCTCCGTTTCACACGCGGGCTCTCCAGGCGGAGATCCTGGCCAGGTGGGACAGACTTCCTCAGTCCCTGGATCTGAGTGTCTCATTGAGTCGTCAGACCTGATTGGCTCTTCTGTGGTGGCTCCAGTCCCCGGCGGTGTCGGAGGGCAAGTATTTGCGTCCGTTGTTGTGGACGGTTATTATCACGGATGCCAGCCTGTCGGGCCCAGGGCACTTGGTCGGAGGAGGAGTCCTCCCTCCTGCTCAATGTGCTGGAATTGAGAGCGATAAAACTGTCTCTTCCAGTGGTCGTACCGACTTTGGGGCCGTCCTGTTCGGGTACAGACGGACAATGCTACCGCGGTGGCTTACATCAACCACCAAGGGGGCACCAGGAGTGCCCGGGCGGCCCGGGAGGTGACCGACATTTTGTCTTGGGCCGAGACTCATGATGTCCCGGCGATTTCAGCAGTTCACATTCCGGGTGTGGAGAATTGGCAGGCCAACTATCTGGGCCGCCAGACCCTGGACCAGGGGGAATGGTCCCTACACCCGGAGGTCTTCCAAATGCTGTGTGCGAAGTGGGGATCCCCGGACGTGGATCTGTTCGCGTCTCGAACCACAAGGTGGAAGGGTTCGTGGCAAGAATGCGTGATCCTCTGGCAGACGCCTCGGATGCGTTGGCCCAATTTGGACATTATTACTTAGGAGTGTACTCACTTTTGTTTCCAGCAGTTTAGATATTAATGGCTGTGTGGCAGCAAATTTACACTGTTATACAAGCTGTAGACTCACTACTTTACATTGTAGCAAAGTGTCATTACTTCAGTGTTGTCACATGAAAAGGTATAATAAAATATTTACAAATATGTGAGGGGTGTACTCACTTTTGTGAGATACTGTAGATTTGTTATTTGGGACACGGTTTCAGTAAATACCCCATCATGTTTTATTTTTTTTCCCCAACCAAAAATGTAACATTTTGTAATCTTTTAATTATTTTACAAAACAATTTTCACCATTTTCAGTCACATTTTTCTGTCTCAATGTTTAGATAAATGTTCACCTGAGAATACAATAGTCAACTCAAGTGTTTGGTATAAAATGTTTACAAGGCTCACAAACTTTAGTAATATTTTTATCCTAATCGTACAGAACGTTTGCTCACTATTCGTAGACGCTAGGGTATTGGTTGGTACCTTCAAGTGATTGGACACCAGTAAGTTTTTGAGGACATTCCCCCTAGGTGTCCTCTATATCAGTGATCCTCAACTCCGGTCCTCAGGGCCCACTAACAGGCCAGATTTTAAGTATTACCTTGGGGAGATGCAGACTAGAGTAATGCAATCACTGAGCAGCAAATTATATCACCTGGGATGTATTTCAGTTATCTTGCAAACCTGGCCTGTAAGTGGGCCCTGAGGACCAGGGTTGAGGACCACTGCTCTATATAACCTACCCAAACTAGTCCATTTATTTTGCTAGTGCTCTTAGCTTAACTTATTTTCTCTTTGGATTCTATTGTCAACTCCTCACTTGTCTTGTATTACAATTGAAGCAGTGCATCTGGATTGTTGCAATCTCTGTAATACCCTGGTAACACTACCTGAACCCCAAGCTGTGTGTATGGCCTGTAATGTTTTGGGCACTGGATCCACCTTGAGCACTCCCTTTTGTGCAATGCGTGTGGTAAGCTGCAGGTTGCTATACAGGTCCTAGGACGTGTTCCATCCCTGTGGAACTCAGACGCTGAAAACCCTATCGGGGTGCCAAGACAGGCAAAGCCTGGTCCCCATATAGGGGTGAACAATGTGTACAGGAAAGAAAGGGTTACCCTGTATCTCACCATAATTGGTATCAATCCCTAATAATATCCTTTTCATCTGTTACAACTATCAGGAAATAGGGACTATATTTGAAAAGTAGTCACTTTTACAGTGCAAACTTTTGAAACAAATTCAACCACAAGAGCTTAGTCTCAGATGGGTACAAGGACTGTGGACTGTGCATACTAATGGCTGGCTCAGACTTAACTTAAAGTGGCTCTAATAGCAGAAGATTTTTTTTATCTTCATGCATTCTATACATTAAGATATAAAAAAAAAACCTTCAGTGTGCAGCAGGCCCCCTAATAATTACCTGAGCCCCATCTCAATCCAGCGATGTGCACGAGTGCCTCGGCCATCCGGGACTCTCCCTCTTGATTGGCTGACTGACAGCAGCAGGAGCCAATGGCGCTGCTGCGGTTTCTCAGCCAATGAGGAGAGGAGACGAACCGCAGTTTCATGTCTGAATGCTTTGAGGGCACTCGACAGGAGGGAGGAACTAGGCTGCTCTTTGCAATACCACTGCACAGGGCAGGTAACTTTAACATGTTTGTTGTTTTTAATGGAAAAAAAAAAAAAGACTTTGAGTATTACTTTAACCACTTCAACTCTGGAAGGTTTTACCCCCCCCTTAATGACCAGGCCATTTTTTGCGATTCGGCACTGTTACTTTTAACAAAAAATTTTGTGGTCGTGCGACGCTGTACTCAAATACAATGGATGTCCCTTTTCCCCACAAATTGAGCTTTCTTTTGGTGGTATTTGATCACCTCTGCGGTTTTTATATTTTGCGCTATAAACAAAAAAAGAGCGACCCAATTTTGAAAAAAAAGCCATTTCTCTTACATCCTCCGACAGTCGCCGCCCACTCATACAGTCTTCACCAATGGGGTATTGACTTCCTCTCCTTAGGATTAGCTAGGCAAAAGACTTGTTAAAATAAAAGCATTTACATAGACACACCCATGGGGGCTGTCCCACTGGTCCAATACCCCCCCCTGCAATAGCCATCCCAACTCAGTTTGTCTTCTGCCTAGTTCAGGAGTAGTCAGGCTTCCCTGTGCTGGGGCTACAGTCTCAGCCTTCTTCTTCTTCTATTTTATGATTTTATTTTCTAAAAATTTCATTTTTTTTTCCTTGCATTACTAGCGGTTTATTTTGTTAGCTTTTAGTTAGTCGCATCTTCGGATGAGGATGGAGTTTGCGGTGCTGGGAATCGGACTGGTTGTCCTGGTTATCCAGGACAGAGGATCAGATGGAATCCCAGCCTGCCATCGAGCGTTTCGTAGGCTATGTGTTCGCCCTGGCCTCACAAATGACCCATCCCTGTCCTCAGGGATGCAGCCTTGTGAGGTGGCTACCTCACCGGACACATGCACAGTTCGTCCGTGCACTCCTGCGTTTTTGGCTGGTGGCACTCCCCTGCCATCTGAGGTTGGGCGGTTTTCCGTTTGATATGAGGCACCCCACGCCATCGGGTACAGGTAAGTACACTGTGTGGAGCCTCTGTCTGAGGTCGGCAGTCCTGTGGGTCTGTGGTGTCCCCTATGTATGTGTGTTTTGGGCTCCCTAATCCCGGTCCCTGCGGGGGTTTTTTCTCTCACAGCCAGTGCTGTGTGGGGTTTGGGGGATCACTCTCCTGAGTCACTAAGGGTGCTTGGAGGTACAGACATGTGCGGCGACCGCTGCGGGGGTTAAAAACCGCAGATCCGCCATTTTAGGTGTGGGCAGCATGTCTGGCTTCACTGTGGGCGCTTGTACAGCATTGTATGTAGTGTATTTTGGCGCCATCTTGTGTGTGGCAACGATCGTTCCGAGCACATGTCGGCGGCCATTTTGCCGAAGCCTCCCATTGATTTGCATAGGCATCCATGTTTCCTTAGCCTGCAGCCTCAGTTCAGTCTCTGCGGTGACATCACTTCTTTCCTTTACTCAGGAGCGACCGAAGGAGCTGGTAACACTCTTGGGGCTCTGTCCTGCTGTCCTGTCTTTTTTTCCTCCATTGTGCAATCTTCCTGGCTTCAGTTTGTCCCTGCGGGGGGGGGGGTCTGTGTTCCACAGTCATTGTAGCGGTGTGCGCACTTAAAGGGCCAGTACCATAAAAAAAATATATATTTTTTTTGGCAATGGAGTCCCAGGACAGCAAATTCCCTCCAGCCTTGGTGAGGGACTCCAGTTCTTCTGAATCCTCTACCCTGACTAATTTGGCTGCTGTTGTGGCGTCTTTGGTGTCCAAAATGGATGTGCTGATGTCTGAACGTGCTTCTAGAAAAAGGCCTAGGATTTCTTTTTCTTCTGATTCTGAATGTGACCTGGTTGATGTAGGTAGCGTATCCCTTTCAGGGTCTCGCTCTTCTCGGGACCCGCAAGGAGGCGGAGGTTACAGGGGTGGATGTTTCCCCCCCTGGGAAGCCAGAGGAACGCGCAGCTATGGAAGCGATGATATCTGCCATTAAAGAAACACTACATTTAGAGGATGAGCCCAATCCTCCGGGCATTGTCATCTTTTGGTACACACAGAACCCGCCAGACGGCGCAGGTTTTTCTCTGCCCCGCTGAGTTTCATCACACTGTGAATGAGCAATGGCGCAATTTGAAACACACCTTCACGGTGCCTAAAAGGTTTCAACTTCTCTATCCTTTTGCGTCTACTACGGTTGCACGCTGGTGTGTGGCTCCTCAAGTGGATCACACTGTAGCCAGATTGAACAAGGCTACTCTGGTTCCTACCGAAGATTCTCTGGTATTTAGGGATCCTACGGGAATAGGAGGCTGGAATCACTTGCCCGCCACACCTATGTGGTGGGGGGTTCCATGCTCAGGCCTATTTTCGCCTCTGTCATGGCGGCTCAGGCTGTGGCGGACTGGATCAAGGTGCTAAGAACGCACACTCATGGCTGATTCTGCCCCATCCACTACCGTGGAGATGGTGGACCAGATTTATCAAGGGGTCATGTATTTGTGCGTTGCGGCCTTAAATGAGGCCCCTTTGGCTGCGCACCTGTCCAGTGTGGCGGTGCTTAACCGTCGGCTGATATGGTTGAAGAGCTGGTCAGCTGACCAGAAATCTAGGGGTCTCGCCTTTTTGGAGAATCCCTGGATGAATTGGTTGAGGGAGTCTCTGGAGGCAAGAGCACTCTGCTGCCCCAGAATCCTAAGGGCAAGTTTTTCCGCGGCAAGCGGGGTCCCGCCTCTAAACCTAATCAGGGGTCCTTTCGTGCCTTCGACACAGTACAAGGGGAAACCCTTCAAGGGCCAGGGTGGCCAGAAGAAGCCCTGGGCCGGGAAACAAAAATCCGGCCACGCGGGTGCAGCGGGTCAGTCCGCCTCTGCCTGAAGGGACGCCCTCACCCATTTCAGGGGTGGGGGGACGTTTGCGCAGTTTCCTCCAACCTTGGCTGCTCCGAGTTCAGGACAGGTGGGTTCAGGAAATCATTCGATCAGGGTACAAGATGGAATTTCTTTCACGGCTGGCAGACAGATTCTTTCCCTTAAATCTTCATTTGACCCCAGGGCGGTTACAAGACCTACATCAAGCAGTACAGGATCTCCTCGCTCAAGGGGTTATTGTCCCGGTGCCTCATCGGGACAGGTTTCGGGGGTTTTACTCGAATCTGTTCACTGTGCCCAGAAAGGAGGGCAAAGTGCGTCCGATTCTGGACTTGAAAGCTCTGAACCGCTTCGTGCGCGTTCAAAAGTTCCGCATGGAATCGCTCCGCTCGGTGGTGGCTTCTCTGAGTCCGGGAGAATTCCTGGCCTCTATCGACCTGAAGGATGCGTATCTAGACATCCCCATTTTCTAGGGTCATCAGAGGTACCTCCGGTTTGCTATCGCGGAGGATCATTATCAGTTTGTGGAGTTACCCTTTGGTCTCGCTTCGGCTTTAACGGTCTTTACCAAGGTGTCGGCGCCTGTTCTGGGCCTGTTACGAGCACAGGGCATTGCGGTCTTGGGTTATCTGGACTATCTCCTGTTAAGATCGAGTGCCAGTCACTACGATCCAGACGCTCCAGGCGTTCGGTTGGACCATCAACGTTCAGAAGTCGACCTTGTCTCCTTCGGTTCGTCTCCCATATTTGGGAATGGTTCTGGACTCTGATCAAGCGAAGGTGTTCTTGCCGGAGGACAAGCTCCGGACCCTGCAGTCCGAGGTCAGGTCCCTCTGGGACAATGAATCCTCGTCACTCAGGCTCTGTATGTGGTCCCTGGGGTTGATGGTATTGGCCTTCGAGGCGATACCATTTGCACAGTTTCACACGCGGCCTCTCCAAGCGGAGATCCTGGCCAGATGGGACAGACTACCTCAGTCCTTGGACTTGAGTGTCTCTAAATCGCCAAACCAGAATGGATCTCTTGTGGTGGCTTCAGTCCCCGGCTGTTTCGGACGGGAAGTCCTTCCAGCCTTTACTGTGGACGGTGATTTCCACGGATGCCAGCCTGTCGGGCTGGGGTGGCGTCCTGGGCAACCTATCTGCCCAGGGCACTTGGTCGGAGGAGAAATCCTCCCTTCCAAAAAAACATATTGGAATTGAGAGCGATCAGGCTGTGCCTGCTCCATTGGTCGGATCGTCTTCAGGGCTGTCCTGTACGGGTGCAGACGGACAATGCCACTGCGGTGGTGTACATCAACCACCAAGGGGGCACCAGAAGTGCCCAGGTGGCCCAGGAAGTGACCAGTATTCTGTCTTGGGCCGAGACTCATGTCCCGGCGATCTCGTCAGTTCACATCCCGGGTGTGGAGAATTGGCAGGCAGATTATCTGAGCCGCCAGACCCTGGACCAGGGGGAATGGTCCCTGCACCCGGAGGTATTTCAGATGCTTTGTGCGAAGTGGGGATCCCCAGACGTGGATCTGTTCGCGTCTCGGCTAAACCACAAGGTGGAAAGGTTCGTGGCAAGAACGCGCGATCCTCTGGCAGATGCCTCGGATGGGCTGGTGGTGCCTTGGCATCAGTATCATCTGATGTATGCCTTTCCTCCGATTCAGTTGTTGTCCAGGTTCCTTCGCAGGTTGGCCTCGGAACAAACACTGGTGATTCTGGTGGCGCCGGACTGGCCACGCCCGTCCTGGTACGCTGACATCGTTCACCTGCCCGTCGAGCCTCCATGGCAGCTGCCGATGCGGGAAGATCTACTGTCTCAGGGACCGATCTTCCATCCTGCTTTACAGTCGCTGGCTTTAACGGCATGGCTGTTGAAAGCCAGGTCCTTAGACAGGGGTCTCTCCTCAGAGGTCATTCCTACTTTAATCAAGGCTAGGAAAGCCTCGTCTGGTAAGATTTATTACCGAACATGGAAAGCTTATTTTGCCTGGTGTGAGTCCAGGGGTTTCTCTCCTCATTCATACTCTGTGGCGAGAGTGTTGGCTTTCCTTCAATCTGGGGTGGACCAGCGCCTTGCGTTGGCCACGATTAAGGGCCAGGTTTCTGCACTGGCTGTTCTTTTTCAGCGCCCTGTGGCGTCTGAGTCTTTGATTCGCACCTTTATTCAAGGTGTGCGGCACTTGGCCCCTCCTAGAAGGGAGCCTCTGCCTCCAAGGGACTTGAACTTGGTTCTGTCCGTGTTACAACATTCCCCGTTTGAAAACATCAGGGAAATTTCATTACCTCTGCTATCAAAAAAGGTTGCCTTTCTGGTAGCGATCACTTCTGCTCGTAGAGTGTCGGAGTTCGCGGCGTTGTCTTGCCGCTCCCCTTATCTGTTGGTTCATAGGGGTAAGGTGATCTTGCGACCTAACCCGTCCTTTCTTCCAAAGGTGGTTTCGGATTTTCACCTCAATGAGGACATTGTCTTACCTTCGCTCTGTGCGAATCCTAAGCATCCTAAAGAGATTGCCTTGCATTCTTTGGATGTTGTCAGGGCGAACAGGGTTTACCAGTCGTCGATTCTCTTTGTCCTTCCTGAGGAACCTCGGAAGGGTATGGCTGCGTCTGCGGCGACCATTTCAAAAAGGATCAGACAGACAATTGTTCAGGCCTATTCGTTGAGGGAACGGATACCACCCTTCCCTGTCAAGGCGCACTCTACCAGGTCGGTGAGTACGTTCTGGGCTTTCCGGTATCGGGCCTCGGTGGCCCAGGTGTGCAAGGCTGCGACTTGGTCGTCAGTGCACACTTTTTCAAAATTCTACAAAATTCATGTTCTGGCTTCAGCCGATGCCTCCTTTGGCCGCAAAGTTCTCTGTGCGGAAGTACCGTAGGGGACCCAGGTTTTTGTGTGGGTCCCTGGCTGTTGGGGTTGTTTACCCCCTTGGTTTTTTGCTTTCCCGGGTTATTGCTCCTGTTGAGCTTTTTTGTTGACCAGAAGGTTCCCTTGCTGTTCATGTAAGGTTCCTTTCTCTGATATGGGTACTGCGTTGCCTTTTCTGATGGTTGCATTTCCCACCCCTCATGTCTACACTGCTTTGGGACATCCCCATTGGTGAAGACTGTATGGGTGGGCGGTGACTGTCGGAGGACGTAAGAGAAAATTGAATTTTTGTAAAATCTTACCGTAAAATTCCTTTCTCTGAGTCCTCCCACAGTCGCCGCCCCTCTTTTGGGGGTTCTTATACTCTTAAACTGCTTGCTACCAAACTTAGTTGGGATGGCTATTGCGGGGGGGGGGGGGGTATTGGACCAGTGGGACAGCCCCCATGGGTGTGTCTATGTAAATGCTTTTGTTTTAACAAGTCTTTTGCCTAGCTACTCCTAAGGAGAGGAAGTCAATACCCCATTGGTGAAGACTGTATGAGTGGGCGGCGACTGTCGGAGGACTCAGAGAAAGGAATTTTACGGTCAGATTTTACAAAAATTACGTTATTTTTTACTTTCTGCTATAAAACATTCCCAATAAAATAAATTTAAAACAAATCGAATTTCTCTTTATCAGTTTAGGCCAATTTGTATTCTGCTACATATTTTTGGTAAAAAAAAAATCCCAATAAGCGTATTTTGGTTTGCGCAAAAGTTATAGCGTTTACAAACTATGGGATCGACCTTTTTTTTTTTTTTTAATTTTTAATTTTTTTGTTTTTTTATTAATGGCGGCGATCAGCCTTTTTTTTAGAGGGACTGCGACATTGCAGAGGACAGATCGGGCCCCTAACTGACATTTAACACTTTTTGGGGACCAGTGACCTTAATACAGTAATCGGTGCTAAATTAATATGCACTGTTTCTGTAATAATGACACTGGCAGGGAAAGGTGTTAACACTAGGAGGGATCAGAGTGGTTAATGTATGCCCAAATATGATTACTGACTGTGTGGGGGTGGGTGGGAAGGGTTCTGTATCAAGCACAGAGAGATCGGGTTTCAGTTTTGCTGAAACTCCTAATCTCCCTGCCTGTCTGACAGAAGACTCGCCTGCTTTGTTTACATTTGTCAGGTTCTCTGACGATCGCAAGAGGCCGGTGGCAATCGGCAACCACTCCTCCCGCGTCCCGCCTCCCGCTGTGTCTAAACACAGTGGGAGCGCGGCTCCGGCGGCACACGCATGCCGCCGAGACCTCGTGCACAAAATCATGTAGGCCTATGTGAATTTGCGCCGCTGAGCCGCCTTGCTGCAGTAATACTATGGTGGGCGGTCGGCAAAAGGTTAACCCTGCCCCTTTAAGACAAGCCAAACATTCAGTGCAATGTAGCCACAACTACGTTCTTCATGGTGTGCTGCACAGACTTGCATGTCTTATCCACCCAGGGTGTCTCGTTTACATAGGTTCCAAAGTTGTGATGTATGCTGTTGAGTCCTGCTTCCTCTGTGTAATGAACCGAACCAGAACCCAGTCGGTCACCTAACATGGAGTAACACTTTAAAGATCTGAGCCAAAGAATATTACTGCCTTTCATCTTAGGATGCCATTTTTAAATGTAATGTGTATATAAATCTTAGAGGAAGTAAACTCTAACGTATTTTTTTTTTTTTTTTCAAACCCGCACTTGATCCAGACTGAAAAAGGCACAGGACTTTTTTTTTTAAAATTGCACTGCAACCAGCCCCCATATATCTGAACCGACTCCATTGAAAGCCCATCTGGTTCAGGTTATGTGAATTGGATGCTGCTCGAAATGCATCCGATTTGCAAATATGTGAACCGAGCCTTAAAATTACTTTGCTCCCTTTCTGTCCAGTTAAATATAATACTTGTAATGTATCGGTTTGAGAAGTGCAAAAAAAAAAAGTTACTAATGCAAGAAAGCTTTTTCTGCTGAGCTTTTATTAGGATTCCTTCTCCCTCTGTGGACTACAGAACTCCACCCCCCTTATGGTGCAGAAGACAGAGGAAGTTGTTCTGCAGTCCTACCCTACTTCCCTTCCTAGGGTGACATCATTGTTTCTCCATCGACAAAATATACTGAGCAATTGTCACCCTAGGGCAGGAAGTGTTGCTAGCAGAATCACAAGGTAAAAATAGAAGAGAAAAAGGCAGAAACTATATAAACTATATCTTCTGTATAGCTCTAGGTCAAATTGCTCAGCCGTACTTCTCCTTCTGCATTGTTTTTTAAAGTAAATATATGAAAAATCTCTAAAATAAAAGTGGGACTGACTTTAGGAGCACATGTAAATTCAATTGTATTGATCTTTCTCCATTGGTGATAAGCGGCTCTGATCAGTTACTTGAGTGAACTATCTTTTTAATAGAAAGCGTTGCCAAACCTTTTTCCCCCCTCAGTTGCAGATGAACTAGAAATTCTATTATTCAGTGCTTGTCAGATCTCTCCAATGTCCAAACTTAAAGTTTAGCCAATTTCAAGGTTGCCAAACGGATAGTCTGAACAAATATTTTGGTATTTTGCTGAACGCGGTTCTGAATGCACTTTTCTGGCACTGTTCGCGTTGCTAGAAAATGACTTGAATCCCCAAACATTATTTTTTTTAAAGCAGAGGCCCTAGAGAATAAAATGATGGTGCTGCAATTCTTGTCATGAAGTATTTGCGAAGCAGTTTTTTTAAACAAAAAAGTTTTGTGGAAAAAATACTTATTTGAATTTTAGTACAGAATAGAATTCTCATTTGTTTGGTAAAATATAAAAGATGATCTGCTGAGTAAATAGATACCAAACCTGTTCTGTTTTAAAATTATGGAGGCCCATGCACTGTCAACAAACGGGGTAAATTTTACTATTCATAGATGAAGCTTTAAAAGCCTTTACAGGTTACCACTTTAGATTTACACAGGAGGACCCATTCTAGAATTACTGCCCACAATCTGGCGGTCAGGGTTATACTTCACATGTGTGGGACAATCTATGTTTGTACGCGTGCAGGACCGACTCTTGCGTCTCCCTTTGCTTGTTTTAAATATTTTGTTTTTTTAATTATTTATTTTATTTTTTTGCACTGTCGCTTTTAGATTTTTTCGTTCACGTCCATACCTGCACGTGTGACCGGTGGCTCCGATGTCAGCCGGTCACTTGCGATCTCCCGCTGGAGCGGGAGAAAGGCAGGCGGCTAATGTAAACAAAGCCGCCTGTCATTCTCCCTGGTGTAACTGCAGAGACTATACAATCCTGCTATGTAGGATCGTATGTCTCTGTGGTTACATCACAAGCCACGCCCCTTCCCTTGACAGTTAGAATCACGCCCCTAGGGACACACTTAACCCTTTGATCACTAATAAAGTTAACTCCTTCCCTGCCAGTGTCATTTTACAGTAACAGTGCATATGTATAGCACTAATTACTGTAGTAATGTCACTGGTACCCCCAAAAGTGTCAAAAATGTTAGTCGGGTTCGATCTGTCCGCAGCCAACATATGGCTTAGTAAATGGTGTCAAGAGCAAGGATTTGGCTTTGTTTCTCATGATAGCTCTACTTGGAATAGAAAGGAACTGTACAAAAAAGATGGTTTGCATCTTTCTCTCAAAGGAACAAATATACTTGGTGAACAACTCCAAGAATTTGCGAAAGAGTATTTAAACTAGGAAGGGGGGGCAAAAGAGTGAAAATACAAGAGTCCAATTGCCCCCCGAAACAATGCCAGAACAGGTCAGAAGCACAGAGGTTAAGAAATAAGCTCAGAGTCCTGTCTACAAATGCTCGCAGTTTAGGTAAAAAAAATCAATGAACTTGGGTCAATAATGGCATCTGAGAATGTAGATTTAGTGGCTGTTACGGAGACATGGTTTAATGAAAGAAATGACTGGGACATAACCATACCAGGATACTCTTTATACAGAAGAGACAGAGAAGGCAAGAAAGGAGGAGGAGTGGCCCTGTATGTGAAAAATAGCATTAAATCTAACCTAATGCAAGTTGGTGAGGCCAACATAGAGTCAGTTTGGGTTACGTTGCAGTTTGCTAATCATGCAGTAACTCGTGTAGGTGTGATATATAGGATAGGCCACCTGGTCAAGTTAAAGAACTAGATGATCTACTAGTTGAAGAAATAGCTAAAATGACAATGAAAGGAGAAGTTATCATTATGGGAGATTTCAATCTTCCAGATATAAACTGGAAAACCAAAATAGCAAGTTCTACCAGGAGTACAGATATTCTAAATTCCCTACTGGGGTTGTCTCTGCAACAAGTGGTTGAGGAGCCAACCCGGAGGGAGGCCATTTTGGATTTGGTATTCACAAATGGGGATTCGGTATATGATGTCATTGTAGGCGAAACCTTGGGATCTAGTGATCACCAGTCAGTGTGGTTTAATATAAGAACTGTGAAAGAATCACACCACACAAAAACAAAAGTCTTAGATTTTAGAAAAACAGACTTCAAAAATGAAATTAGTCATAAATGAGTCCTTATCAGACTTGAATGGATTACATGGAGTCCAGGAGAAATGGGACTACTTAAAAGGTGCACTATTGAAGGCAACAGAAAATTGCATTAGACTTGTCAGTAAAAGCAAAAAAAGGAAGAGACCACTGTGGTACTCAGCAGAAGTGGCCCAAATCATTAAAAATAAAAAGCTAGCATTTTGTAATTATAAAAAAACCCAGAGCAATGAAGATAAGGAAATCTACAAGATTAGGCAGAAAAAGGCCAAGCAAGTTATAAGAACTTCTAAAGCGCAGGCAGAAGAAAAACTAGCTCAGTCTATGAAAAAGGGGGATAAGACATTCTTGAGATATATAAATGAAAAAAGGAAATTAAAACAAGGAATAACTAAATTAAAAACAAAGGACGGAAGGTATGTAGAAGAGAATAAAGGGCTAGCCGACTGCCTTAATGAATACTTCTGTTCAGTTTTTACAGAAGAAAAAGAAGGACCTCCACTTGAAAGGATGACTAATGAATCGTTTGATGCATGTGTCTTTACAGAGGAAGACGTTCTAAGATTGCTGTCTAAAGTGAAGACAAATAAGTCACAGGGTCCTGATGAGATACACCCAAAATTATTAAAAGAGCTTAGTGGTGAGCTGGCAAAACCATTAACAGATTTATTTAACCAATCATTAGTAACAGGAGTCGTCCCGGAAGATTGGAAATTGGCAAATGTCGTGCCCATTCACAAAAAAGGTAGTAGGGAGGAATCGAGCAACTATAGACCAGTGAGTCTGACATCAATAGTAGGCAAATTAATGGAAACCCTATTAAAGGATAGAATTGTGGAACATCTTAAATTCCATGGATTGCAAGATGAAAAACAACATGGGTTTACTTCAGGGAGATCATGTCAAACAAATCTTATAGATTTTTTTGACTGGGTGACTAAAATAATAGACGGTGGAGGTGCAGTAGACATTGCATATCTAGATTTTAGTAAGGCTTTTGACACTGTCCCACATAGAAGACTTATCAATAAACTACAGTCATTGAGCATGGACTCCCATATTGTTGAGTGGATTAGGCAGTGGCTGAGTGACAGACAACAGAGGGTTGTAGTCAATGGAGAACATTCAGAACAAGGTCATGTTACCAGTGGGGTACCTCAGGGATCTGTACTGGGACCAATTTTGTTTAATATCTTCATAAGTGATATTGCAAAAGGCCTCGATGGTAAGGTTTGTCTTTTTGCTGATGACACAAAGATATGTAACAGGGTTGATGTTCCTGGAGGGAAATGCCAAATGGAAAAGGATTTAGGAAAACTAGAAGAATGGTCAGAACTCTGGCAACTGAAATTTAATGTGGATAAGTGCAAGATAATGCACCTGGGGCGTAAAAACCCAAGGGCAGAATATAGAATATTTGACACAGTCCTGACCTCAGTATCTGAGGAAAGCGATTTAGGAGTAATTATTTCAGAAGACTTAAAGGTGGGAGGACAATGTAATAGAGCAGCACGAAATGCCAGCAGAATGCTTGGATGTATAGGGAGAGGTATAAGCAGTAGAAAGAGAGAAGTGCTTATGCCGCTGTACAGAACACTGGTGAGACCTCACTTGGAGTATTGTGCGCAGTACTGGAGGCCATATCTCCAGAAGGATATAGATACTCTAGAGAGAGTTCAGAGAAGAGCTACTAAACTAGTACATGGATTGCAGGAAAAAACTTACCAGGAAAGGTTAAAGGACCTTAACATGTATAGCTTGGAAGAAAGAAGAGACAGAGGGGATATGATAGAAACTTTTAAATACATAAAGGGAATCAACTCGGTAAAGGAGGAGAGCATATTTAAAAGAAGAAAAACTACCACAAGAGGACACCGTTTTAAACTAGAGGGGCAAAGGTTTAAAAGTAATATGAGGAAGTATTACTTTACTGAGAGAGTAGTGGATGCATGGAATAACCTTCCTGCAGAAGTGGTAGCTGCAAATACAGTGAAGGAGTTTAAGCATGCATGGGATAGGCATAAGGCTATCCTTCATATAAGATGGGGGCCAGGGACTATTCATAGGATTCAGATATATTGGGCAGACTAGATGGGCCAAATGGTTCTTATCTGCCGACACATTCTATGTTTCTATGCAATGTCGAAAGTCCCGAAAAAACAATCGCAGATTTCCGCCATTACTAGTTAAAAAAAACAATAAAAATTACATAAATCTTTCCCTTGGTAAACGCAATAACTTTTGCGCAAACCAATCAAAATACGCTTATTGCGATTTTTTTTTTTTTTTTATAAATATGTAGAGGAAAACAAATTGGCCTAAAATGTTAACATTTTGGGGAATTTCATATAAAAAAATGTGAAAAATATTATTTTTTTAAAATGGACGCTATTTTTTTGTTTATAGCGCAAAAAATAAAAATCGCACAGGTGCTCAAATACCCCCAAAAGAAAGCCCTGTTTGTGGGAAAAAAAGGACGTCAATTTAATTTGGGTACAGCTTCGCACGACCATGCAATTGTCCATTAAATTCACGCAGTGCCGAATCGCAAAATGGGCCCTGGTCTTTGAGCAGCCAAATCCTCCGGGGCTTAAGTGGTTAAGAGCATTTTATCACACCAAGATCGTTGTGTTTAAATGCTTTCCCTATTTAAAACTGGTTCGGTTTACATGGGGGGGCGGAATTGCACAAACAGTGATACATGCTCATTGCTTCTGGTTTCCTATATCATGAAGGTGATCAGAGCTGTTCCAGTGTCTGATTACCTCTCTGATCATCTAGCTGAAGCATCGGCTAGTCCCTCAGGTCTAGGTTGATTTCACAACAAAGCCGACTGTCGGCTCTAAAAACAAAAACAATACTGGTATGATGCCTGCAGCTCCCCCCCCATACATATCTGAGCTTGATCTTGACCCAGTGCCCCTATAACAAGCAAATCGTTATAGGGGTATTTGGCAAGGGGGAGGGGCCAGTAGGGCAGGCTGGGACCTGAGAAGAGGAGGATTCGGGGTTGCTTTGCAAAACCGTTGCACAGAGCAGGAAAGTATAACAACCTGTTTATTAGTCTTAAATTACAACTGCCTTTACAATCACTTGAACACTGGATAGGTAGTGAGAACGTTTTCTACGGTTCTCTTATTTGCACTGCTAGTGCTGATATGCATCACACTGTGTATAATCCAAGGACAACAGGAGTGGAATAGCACCTGAGAACTTTTATAGTGGAAAGGTTTGATCCTGGGTCCTTGCGGAGATATAGGTAGCAGGCTGAAGTTTTCTGCTGTCATCATCCCAAAGTTCAGAGATTAGGTTTATGTGGACTTTTATCTTAAACAATTCCCGCCCAAGGCTGTCATGACTCCTGGACTTGGGGTGGTGATATCTACAGCTGCAAGCATTATTCAGATATCATTTCTCTTTCCTTCATTGACAGACACCGCTTCATTTCTTCTTTGACCGATGGGTTATGCTGCTCTCCTTAGGAGTAGGACACTAGACGGAAAACGGTTAACAAAGCTTGACTACGCCTATAGGGCAGTCCCAGGGGGGTATACTCCCACTTCCTGCTATAGGATCTTCGTTTTTTTTTCTGCCTAGTCAGACATAGCTCCTTGCTGGGATCTCTGGTCCTAGAATTTTTTCCTTTTTTTTTAAACTGAACTTTTTCCTTTGTTTTTTTCTTCTGCAATCAAGTCTGTTCCTTTGAGAATTACAATCAACTGCTGGACTGGGTGATGCACTGGATATCCTAGATCCAATCTGGCCAGTGAGCCCGTGCAGACCACAGGTCCGCGCTAGGTCGGCCGCAACATAGCTCCACAGGATGGGGGCTGGCCTGCAAGTGAAACCCCTCGCGAGGACTCACAGCCTGGTTGCGGCCTGAGTCGCAGCATACCTCTGACCCATAGCACCCCCCCATTCCAAGATAGGAGGTAATCTGTCCCAACTGGGGCCTGCCCGGTTCTAAAGGTGTGGTGAGTAGTGCCCCCCTCTTCCTCAGGAAAATTTGGGGTGGACGCGGGTCCCTCCCAGGGTCGGTAGACCCTCCATAGGTCCTTCCTACCCAGACGCAACCCCCCCCACCTAGCTGGGCTACACTTTCACAAGCACCCCCCCCCCCCTGCTCCCTTCTAGAGATAAGGAGAAATGTTACTTTTATACTATTGAAATTTTCTCTGTGGAGGTGAGCTGTAGCTGGAGGGGGGGGGGGGGAGGGAGAGTGCACTGACAGCGGCTCCTCTTGCGGTTTGTGGGTTTTGTGCGGTTTGTGGGTTTTGTGCCCTGAAGGGGGGGGTCCCTGTAGAGGCCCCCCTTGCTGCTGTCAGTGTCTTAGGTGTCCCTCTGTGGCCGGGAATCGCACGCCTCGCCGCATGCCGCCGCCATTTTGGCGGTGACTGCATGCAGAGGATCAGCGGCCATGTTTTCGGTGGCTCCTATGTTGTATAAGGGCGCCCATTTTCATGTAGCTTGTACGGAGCGGTTCTCGGCGGGGGGCCTTTAATGAAAGCTCAACCGTTTTCTCTTCCTCTGGATCGGCGTGCTGCTTTGTCTGTGTGTCGCTTTCTCTCTGTCTCCGGAGTTGTTTGGCAAGTCCTGGGACAGTATATCTCCCTGTTTTCTGCTATTACAGAGCTGCTGGGACCTGTAGTTCCACTGGAGACAGCGGTGGGTTTTTTTTTCACAGCGAAGAAGAGGCGCAGCCTCGAAACCGGTAAGCCTGTACAGCTTCGGGGGACGATGGAATCCCGATCTCGATGCTGAGGATTTTATGCTTTGTTTGATGTGCCTTTTATCAAGAACTTGTTTGTGAGTATTTTTAATTCATCATTTTAATAAACCTGTTTTAAGGATAATGCACTAGGCCGGTGCACCCTTGTGTGTGTCGTTTCACAGAGAGTCCCCAGGGTGTCATGGAGCCACTAGAACACGTGTCACCACCTGACCTGGTCTCAGTCTGCCATGACGGCTCTGAGGACAGTCTGCCCAGCAGAAACTTTTCTGGCTCTGAGGAAGGGGGCTCGCCCCTGAAACGCGTCAGCCCAGCCACAGCAGCCCCATACGGCACACTGCATGCCATTCAGCTTCTTGTGGGACCTTGGCTACCTTGGAGATTTTATGTACAAGTGCCCCTTTTCCTTTGTCTTTTTCTCAGTTGGTTCTGGATACCCTTGATCCTGAGGGGACAGCAAGACCATAGGCTTTTTCCTCCTGTGTCTGAAGTATCTCTCTTCCCTCTGTCATTTACTCAAGCGCAGGAGATTTGCTTTACTACTTGCCATGACGGCAATCTTGGAGTCATTGATATCAAAAGTGGACATGGTTTTCCAAAAGAGACCTAGTAAAAAGCGTCCCCTGCCTTCACCTGCTTCCTCAAATTCTGAGGCTGATTTTGCCGCCGCGGACGTGGGTCTCCCCACGGGGTCTGCGTTTACATACTTCAAGTGCTCTAACAGTGAGGATTCCTCTTCCACTACATCTGTGCAAGAAAAAGCGCTCGTGGAGGCACTGATTGTTTAAAAATGGAGGACACAGCTAATGCTGCGTCGGCCGCGCCGATGCAATTTGGTACCCGCAGACCATCCAAGATGACTAACGTGTTCCCCTTTTCTGCCTATTTCGACAAGATTGTTGCTAGTCAGTGGGGTCCCCGAAGCTCATGGTTGGGATACCTAAGTTTTGCTAGGAGGTATCCTTTTTAAGAGTCCCTCTTAAAGAAACGGAGAGTGCCACCAGTGGTGGACTCTCAGGTTTCTAGGTTAAATAGTCACATTTCTACCAGTGGAGGACGCTTCATCATTTAAAGACCCTGTAGATAGGAAGGCTGAATCTCTGGTCTGCCATCTTTTTTTTTTTTATCATGGCAGGTTCAATCTTGAGGCCAGTGTTTGCCATAACCTTGGTCTCCCAGACCTTGACAGAGTGGGCAAAGCTTTTATGCCAGTATTTGGAAGGGGTGTCAGCATCCTCCTGAACTGGGGGATCAGTTGATACAGTATATTTGTGATGCCTCTCTGGAAGCGTCCCCTTTAGCCTGAAGGGTGGTGGTGACTCTGTGCCGCATGATATGGTTGAAATGCTGGTCTGCGGACCAGGTCTCTAAAAAGGTGCTGATGGATCTCCCCTTCGTGGGGGACCGCTTGTTCGGAGCTTCCATGGAAGAGATCATGAAAGGTCTCATGGGAGGCTAGAGCACCCTGCTTCCGCAGGTTACAATAAAAAAAAGTCTTGCCGCAAACGTGGTCCTGTCTTCTCGGCCCACAAGCGGCCCTTTCGTCCCGCAGAGTTGTAGGACAAGGTTTCTAAATCCTTCCGTACCTTCTTGGGAGGTTCCAAGAGACCCTGGGTTGGTAAGTCTAAGGGGGGATCCGCTGGCCCCGTGGACAAGCCCTGCCTGAAGGGACGCCCTCACCTGTCTTTGCTTCCTTCCGGACCCGTGGACCTCTTTCTTTCAAGACAAATGGGTCCTTGAGTTGATCTGGTCCGGGGTCCAGATCCCATATCGGTCCTTGCCCCCGGAAAGGTTCTTCGCTTTTAACCTGCACCTTTCCCTGGATCGGCTTCAGGGCCTTCTCAGGGCGGCTCACTATCGTCACAAGGAGTCATTGTACCAGTTCCAAAGCCGGAACGTTTTCAGGTGTTTTATTCAAACCCATTTACGGTTCCCAGGAAGGGAGGGCAAGGTTCGTCCAATCTTGGACCTCAAGGCCCTGAACCACTTTGTGCAGGTTCAGAAATTCAGAATGGAGTTCATTCGCATG
This sequence comes from Pelophylax lessonae, assembly GCF_965119305.1. Classification (NCBI taxonomy): domain Eukaryota; kingdom Metazoa; phylum Chordata; class Amphibia; order Anura; family Ranidae; genus Pelophylax; species Pelophylax lessonae. The sequence goes on from NC_138771.1 coordinate 132,184,994, forward strand.
GTAGTGGCTTCCGTTCATCAAGGGGATTTGGCTCCTGTTATCCAACCGCTGGTCATCTCTCAAGACTTGCATGCAGGTGCTGGGCCTGATGGCCTCCACCTTCGAGGCAGTTCCATTTGCTCAGTTCTATACCAGACCTCTGCAAAAAGAGATTCTAGCCAATTGGGACAAGCATCCACGGTCCCTAGACAATCTGATTCTGCTGAGCTGGGGTATGATGGGATCCCTAATATGGTGGCTTCATTCCCCGGCGCTTCAGCAGGGAAAGTCTTTTCTTCCCCTGTACTGGACGGTGGTTTCCACGGACGCCAGCTTGTCCAGGTGGGGAGGTGTCTTGGGCACGAAATCAGCCAGGGGGTTCTGGTCTCCGGAGGAGTCCAGTCTGCCGATCAACATCCTGGAAATTCGGGCGATCAGGCTTTACCTGTCCCAGTGGTGGAAAAGTCTACAGGGGTGTCTGGTAAGGATGCAGTCGGACAACACTACAGCCGGGGCATATGTCAATCATCAAGGGGGCACCAAAAGTGCCCTAGCTGCCAAAGAAATAGCCGGTATTCTAAGGTGGGCAGAATGCTTGTTCCAGCCCTCTGTGCTGTGCACATTCCAGAGGTGGAAGATTGGCAGGCGGACTACCTCAGTCGATAGGCACGGAGTCCTGGCGAATAGTCCCTTCACCCGAAAGAGTTTCAACAACTGTCTCCGGTGGGGGACCCCTGATGTGGACCTGCTAGCCTCACGCGTCAACTGGAAGGTTCCGTGGTTTGTGGCAAGATCTCAGGACCCTGTGGCAGATTCTCTGGTGGCCCCTTGGGGCCAGAATCGTCTAATTTATGTCTTTCCTCCACTACAGCCTCTGCCGAGATTTCAACGCAGAATCGAGGCAGAAGGAATTCCAGTAATTCTGGTGGCCCCAGACTGGCCTCGTCGGGCTTGGTACGCAGGTCTGGTAAGACTGATAGCTAAAGCCCCTTGGCGACTTCCTCACAAAGAAGCTCTTTTGTCTCAAGGGCCAATCTTCCATCCTGTTTTACGGTCGCTGGCTTTAACGGCCTGGCTATTGAAAGCCAGGTATTAAAGGATAGGGGGTTGACGGCTTCAGTGATTCCTACTCTGTTAAAAGCTAGGAAATCTACTTCTCTGAATATTTACCATCGAGTTTGGAAAGCGTACATTACTTGATGTAAGTCTCGGGGTGGGCGGGGGGTTCCCTCCATTCCTTTTCGGTACCACATCTGCTGAAGTTTCTACAGAGAGGTGTAGATCAGCGTTTGGCCCTGGGCACCGTTAAGGGCCAGATTTCAGCCTTGGCAATTTTCTTCCAAAGGCCGTTTGCCACAAATTCCTTGGGTCACACCTTCGTGCAGGGGGTTCGCCACTTGGCTCCTCCGGTACCGTCCCTGGTGCGCCCGTGGGATCTTAATCTGGTACTGTTTGTTCTTCAAAAAGCGCTCTTTGAAAATATTCATGAAATTCCTCTGGTTACCTTGTCACAAAGTGGCTTTCTTGATAGCCATTACTTCTGTACGCAAGGTCTCTGAACTGGCAGCGTTGTCCTGTTGGGTCGCCTTACCTGGTGGTTCACAGGGACAAAGTGGTGCTATGTCCCTGTCAGTCGGTCCTTCCTAAGATAGTTTTGGGGTTCCACTTAAATTAAGACATTGTGTTGCCTTCATTGTGTCCTAAGCCAAAATGTTCAAAAGAATTGCTTTGCATTCCTTGGATGTGGTGTGGGCCATCAGGGTGTACTTGGCGGAGAATTAGTCAATTATCGGATTCCTTGTTTATCCTTACAGATGGTTCCCGTAAGGGGCAGGCTGCATCTGCTGCGACAATTTCCAGATGGATTAGGCAGACGGTGGTGCAGACCTATTCAATTAAGAGTCAGGTTCCTCCTTTCCCTGTTAAGGCGCATTCTACGAGGGCGCTTAGTGTCTCCTGGGCCTTCCGTCATCAGGTGTCAGTGATCCAGGTTTGCAAAGGGGCCACCTGGTCGTCTGTGCACACTTTCACCAAGTTTTACACAGTGGATATTTTCGCATCTGCAGATGATGCGTTTGGCCGCAAAGTTTTGCAGGCAGCTGTGGCAGAAACTTCTGCCTCTCGAGGGTGTTTTTTCTGGTAGGTGAGCTGCTTCTGACGCTTGTTACAAAACTGAGATTCTATAGCAGGAAGTTGGAGTATACCCCTGGGACTGCCCTAAAGGTGTGGTCAAGCTTTGTTAACCCTTTTCGCCTTGTATCCTCCTCCTAAGGAGAGCGCCATAACCCATCGGTCAAAGATATGAAGCTGTGTGCGCCTATGAACATCAGAGAAAAGGGTTTTACAGTAAGGGTCCATGTACACGGGATGCTGGAAATGGCAGTTGGCGTTTTTTTCAGAAGCCCCTGGACCCATCTACATTTTATCTTATCTGTCCATGTACACCAGGTCGTTTACAGTCATTTGCAGGCAGTTGCGTTCAGGGACTTTTTTTAGAACGCAATTATTTGCGTTCGAACGTGTGTTTCCCGGCGTTTCAAACGCACAAACGCATCTGAACGCGATGACCCGCGTTTAGCGTTCGCGTTTTTCCATTTTAAAAGGGAATAATTTTTTTGACCTCTAGGAACGGTTCTAAACGCAAACGGCCGCTAAACGCGGGTACAAACGCGTCCGAATGGACGTTTCAAACGTCCTAAAAATTCCAGCATTCAAAGGGACTTTTAACAATGTCCCGTGTACATGGAGCCCAAGACAAAAATACAGTTTTCTGTCGGGGATTCCCTGCACCCTAAAAACAATAGCGGCTGTTCATCTGTTTGATTGTTTTTCCAGACGGCTGGAGGGAACATTAACCCCACGCCGCCTCACAGTGCTTCTGCCAGCTCGCCCATGCGATTGGCGAGCCGGAGAAGGAATCCGCTAGCAGCTGAAGTTTACCATAGAAAAAAGAGGACCAGTGGGTCCCCAGCAGTCTCTACGACCTTTTGGAGGCTCGGTGCGACATTATGACGTCACGTCAGGCCCAGCAGATGTAAACACTAACGTGTACTCGGCTAGAAAGGCTAAGATGCTTTTGTTTTTAGGTTTTTTTTTTTTTAGTCTTTCCTGCCTAGAGGAGAGATGTGGGGTCCTATTCTATTTCAAGGGATGTTTACATTCCTTATAATAAGAATAAATGTGATTAAAAAAAAAGTGTAAAAATAAACAATAAAAAAATTAAAGCGCCCTCGTCCCGCATGCTCGCACTCAGAAACGAACGCATATGTACGTCGCAGCCACATATGTAAATGGCATTTAAACCACACATGCGGGGTATTGCCGCGAACATTGGCACGAGAGCAACAATTCTAGCCCAAGACCTCCTCTGTAACTCTAAACTGGTAAACTGTAAACCTTTTTAAAGCATCGCATATGGAGATTTTTAAATTCCGAAATTTGGCACCATTCCACGAGTGTGCACAATTTTAAAGCGTAACATGTTTGGTATCTATTTACCCAGCGCAACATCATCTTTCACATTAAACAAAAAAATTGAGCTAACTTTAGTGTTTTTTTTTTTTTTTTTTTTTTTTAATTCATGAGTTGTTGCACAAATACCGTATTACATAAAGTTACAACGACCGCAATTTTATTTTTTAGGATCTCTGCTAAAAAAAACGTATAGAATGTTTGGGGGTTCTGAGTAATTTTCTAGCAAAAAATGATTCATTTTACATGTAGGAGAGGAGTGCCAGAAGAGGGCTGGTGTTCCGTGAAAAAACCCATACCCGTGAGAAAACCATACCCTCGTCACTTCCGGTGCACCTACGGAGGGTATGGATTTCTCACGCTAGTTACACTTGCGGCGGTTACATTAAAACAGCTCCTTCGCAACATGGCTCATCTCCGCTCCTTCCCCTGTCACTTCCCTGATCTCGGGTAATAAATATAGAAGCGGATCACGGAGCCGCGATCGCCATCATTTACATCTCATACACCCGCCACTGCTTTTATATTTATTAGGCGTGATCAGGCAAGTCACAGGGATAGGAGAGGAGATTATTGATGTTGCAGCCAAACTGTTTTAATGTTACCGCCGCAAGTATAACATTACACACAATACCGTGATAATTTCCTACCCTCCGAGCATGTGCACTTGCCAAATTCTTTGCTGTTCAATTACGTATCCGGGGCTCTGAGCATGTGCACTGCTGCGTTGCTCAGCTGTTTGAGACAGGAAGTGACGAGGGTATGGAAATCTAACGAGGTATGGAATTCTAACGTTACACCGGTATGTAAGTGGTTAAACTTGTTTAGTACTTTCAACTACATCTTGTACCTGATAAATAAAATGATTTCATATTTTGCAGCCACTGAATAATGAGAGTGGGCGTATAACTATCACCAGCAAAGAAAACATTACTGAGCTGAAAATCGTAAAGCTGGACATCAATGAGGACCCTGGTGTGTACATATGTAATGCTTCAAATCCGGTTGGCAACACAACAAGTCGCATCATCTTGAGAGTGCGCAGTCACCTGGCTCCGTTGTGGCCCTTCCTTGGCATTGTAGCAGAAATTGTCATCTTGGCAGTTATCATTGTTGTGTATGAGAAGCGCAAAAGACCAGATGAAGTTCCAGATGGTAAGCGAGGGGCAAGGGCATAATGAAATTTTATTATATGTCCATACTTGTACTGCATTACAGGATAGGTGTTTTGGGCAAATAATGAGTAAAAGCATATCATAATACCAGAGAACAAATGGGAAAGCCATCTGCAAATGCAGTCGACTTACACCAACCTGATTTTTTAGTGAAGACTCCGTCAAAATTATGTTTGTCTACATGATACTTGAGGATGTCTACACAGTGTGGTGTTTTTTTTTTTTAATTTTATTATTATTCTGCCATACATCTTAGGCACTTGTTGCATTGTATTGGCAATTCCCATAGGCCTGAATGAAATGTGAGGTGTTGGAGACTTCTAGCCAGAGAAACATGCATTTGAAAGGCAGTAATAATTAATTTTCAGTGTATACCGAACACTTGTGTAACTGCAGGGAGTGCAGCTGTTCCCAACCTATGCCAAAAGTGGCTTCAGATGACCCTATTATGACTGAGGGTCCCCTTGCGGCGTCCATGAAGAGGCTTATGAAGCCTAAAAGGAAAGGGTGCGTCTTAAGGATGAGTTGATGACTTCAATATGCTGCCCATTACAATAACATCAGTCACTCGTGTTCTCATCCAGTCCAAGGCATGCTTCTTTCTTGTCCCTTTTACTCGTATATCAGCCTAATGAAAATATTTATTTTAACTTTTTTTTTTTTTTAGGATTTATCTTGAAATGATTGTATTGTCGTCTTCCGGTCCCCATATGCGACTGTTTTAGGTAGTACATGAGCCACCAGCCAAAAGTAGTTGCCAAATTTTAATTTTTGAAGACTAAATTCCAAAATGTCGTTTTTCTTTCTCTTACAGTAAAACGATGATATATTATGCATCATTTAAATCATGATTTTCAAATTTACATACAAGTATACCAGTGTTATAGAGAAAAAAATACCCACCCTTTTAGGTTGTATATAACTTGGGCACCTTTTATTTTAATTACTTGAGTAGCTGAAAGCAGATTCAATTTGTTTTGTAAACAAACATGAAAATATAATTTTGCAGTGATTTGGTTTGGCATCCTTGTCACCCAGATACAGGGGTTGGTAAGACCTTCAGTTAAATGGAAATATCCTAGCCACCTTTTCCATAATGTACTGTATACATATGATGTGTTGCTGCACAGTTTAACTATAATACATGGTTACATACATCTTTAGCTATGCTATAGAACCAAACATAAAACTTCTACAATTGTAGTGCAGTATGTGTGTAGTTGTCCTCAATTACCTTATTGCCAGTTCAAGTATTGCTCTTGCAACCTAAGGTTCTCTTTGTATTGCCTCTTATAAACACCTCGCAAGTTTTCCAAAAAGAAAGGTATGGTAAGCTTTATACAGTATCTCACAAAAGTGAGTACACCCCTTACATTTTAATAAATATTTTATTATATTTTCATGTGACAACACTGAAGAAATGATACTTTGCTATAATGTGAAGTAGTGGGTTGGGTGTACAGCTTGAATAACTTTGTCAATTTGCTGTCCCCACAAAATAACTAAACACACAGCTATTTATGTCTAAACCACTAGCAACAAAGGTGAGTACACCCCTAAATGAAAATTTAAAAATTAGGCCCAAAGTATCAATATTTTGTGTGGCCACCATTCTTTTACAGCACTGCCTTAACCCTCTTGGGCATGGAGTTCACCAGAGCTTCACAGGTTGCCACTGGAGTCCTCTTCCACTCCTCCATGACGACATCACGGAGCTGGTTAGAGACCTTGTGCTCCTCCACCTTCCGTTTTAAGGATGCCCCACAGATGCTCAATAGGGTTTAAGTCTGGAGACATTCTTGGGCAGTCCATCACCTTTACCCTCAGCTTCTTTAGCAAGGCAGTGGTAATCTTGGAGGTGTGTTTGTGGTTATCATGTTGGAATACTGCCCTGTGGCCCAGTCTCTGAAGGGAGGAGATCATGCTCTGCTTCAGTATGTCACAGTACATGTTGGCATTCATGGTTCCCTCAATGAACTGTAGCTCCCAAGTGCCAGAAGCACTCATGCAGCCCCAGACCATGACACTCCTACCACCATGCTTGACTGTAGGCAAGACACACTTGTCTTTGTACTCCTCACCTGGTTGCCACCACACACTCTTTGACACCATCTGAACCAAATAAGTTTATCTTGGTCTCATCAGACCACAGGACATGGTTCCTTAGTCCATGTCCTTAGTCTGCTTGTCTTCAGCAAACTGTTTGCAGGCTTTCTTGTGCATCATCTTTAGAAGAGGCTTCCTTCTGGGACATCAGCCATGCAGACCTATTTGATGCAGTGTGTGGCGTATGGTCTGAGCATTGACAGGCTGCCCCCCACCCCTTCAACCTCTGCAGCATTGCTGGCACCACTCCTACATCTATTTCCCAAAGACAACCTCTGAATGACGCTGAGCACATGCAGTTAACTTCTTTGGTTGACCATGGCGAGGCCTGTTCTGAGTGGAACCTGACCCGTTAAACTGCTGTATTGTCTTGGCTACCATGCTGCAGCTCAGTTTCAGGGTCTTGTCAATCTTCTTATAGCCTAGGCCATCTTTGTTGAGCAACGTTTCTTTTTTTTTTTCAGATCCTCAGAGTTCTTTGCCATGAGATGCCATGTTGAACTTCCAGTGACCAGTATGAGAGAGTAAGAGCGATAACACCAAATTTAACACACCCGCTCACCATTTACACCCGAGACCTTGTAACACTAATGAGTCACATGACACCAGTGAAGGAAAAAGGCTAATTGTGCCTTAGTTTGGACATTTACCTAAGGGTGTATTTGCTTTTTTTGCCAGCGGTTTAGACATTAATGACTATATGTTGTTATTTTGAGGGGACAGCAAATGTACACAGTTATACAAGCTGTGCACTCACTACTTTACATTGTAGCAAAGTGTAATTTCTTCAGTGATGTCACATGAAAAGATTTAATAAAACATTTACAAAAATGTGAGGGGTGTACTCACTTTTGTGAGATACTGTAAATGTTAATGTTGCTATTAGGACTTGTGCATACATCCATGGATACCAACATCATAAGCAACACCAGCTATGCTTCCTTGACAGCATGTGGTACAGTAAAAGTGTCACCCTCACAGATATTATATGTACCTGGAAGAAAAAAAATAAAAAAAGGTGTTGCCTAAAGCAGTCAAATGTAGCCCTTGTAGAACAGATTTAATAATCCAGAAATGCTTTGTATGGGCTACACTCCTTATTGGTAGCCTACCTCTGTTAATTTAAGTTTAGTGCTTAGCCTATTTGAACCATATTAACAGTATTTCATTTCAAAAGAATGTGTCTGTTGTGATTAACAATGTCACTCACACATTTCTTCCCTTTACGTGGTATATCTGGTAAGTTTGTGTTCCCCCATATGCTTTTAAGTAACACTTCTCTGCAGGAACACCTTAATGCCATGTTTTCTTTGTCCTGAGGTTTGTATAAAAGCTTATATCTGAGCCCTGGTGCCAGCTTGCTGTGGGCATGAAACACACTGTTGAAATGACTGCATGGTCATATGGCAACTTGAAGGGGTAGAGTAGTATTCCCTCTGCCAATATCAAAGTTTGCTAAAGCTTTTCACAAAGCTTTTACCTATATGCCATAAGGTTTTTTTTTTATTTCTTGTTTTTCTAGTTACCACTTAAAGGCAGGGTTTGGCAATATGTAAATATTAGCATTGCTTTTATAATGAGATTAGTTTGCTCCCTCCCTCACCCTTTGTCTAGAAATTCAGCAGTGCTTTTCATACTTGAGCATGAACTGAGGTGTGTTCTCTCTGGCTCAGCTTTCCCTTCACATAATCTGGTTATATGCCCATGCATTTTTGCATAGGTTTTAGTTGACTAGTTTTAGATCCTACTTGGCTACAGATTCTTTATTTTTGAAAGTTTGCCATTGCTTCCAGCTTGAGTGATCCAGTTATTTGGATGCAGTAAGCTATATATCTCTGCAGCAAAGTAGGCAGCTACAGGGAAATGTTGAAGGTGTATTCAAAGGGAACTGACTTATTGAGTCAGAGTTCAACATTTCACTTTTAACCAAACTGCCTTCATTTTCATCCCAGTAATTGTACAAACTACTAAACTGGCTGTATTGGCCTAGATTGAGCATACTTTTACCAATTCTGTACAGCAATATTGTAAGAGGTAAAGCTCAGTAGAACTAGTGTAAACTGTTTGGGTGGAATTTGAAGTTGTATAGTTTCATTCTTTGTTTCCACCTCTGGTGTATTTGATTCCCTCTTAAAAGGTATAAGTCATTTAATTCACGGACTAGTAATTTTGTTAATTGATCATTAACCAGAGGCCTGAACTCTACAATTTTTCACATGGAAATATATGGTGTGTGCATGGGTGTGTGTGCTAGGATTCTCCCTTCAAGCATAGTTTTCCAGCATGATGCACTGCAGCTCTGTCTGCCATTTTAAAAGGGTTCCCTTTTATTGGCAGTTCAGTGTGTCCTGCTGGTTTACCTGGGCACTGCCTGAATAAACCTGCTCTTCCTTTCACCATTGCTTTTTATCCGCTTCACATATTGCTTGCCTCCTTTCTCAGCAACACAGATTGGACCACTCACTCCATTTCTTTACTCCCAAAGTGTTTTTTCTTTTTAAGTTTTCTTTACTTTGTTGGTTGGGAGGGGGAATCCAGGGAGGCAGCTTCAATAATTATTCTTGTCGGTTACTGTGACTTTTTTTTTCCCCCCCTTCAATTGCATCAAACCCTAAATATTATGGTGGTAAGTGCGAGTTTTGCATGCTTTTCCAGTTTGTCTAATCTCGCTTCCGTTGTTGGGATTGCTCAAGCCCATGATGTTAACACTTGGAGTTTCCCTCATCTACTTTCACAACTAATTTTCAGTTTATTTTGGTTTTCTTGTTTGTTTATCCTTCGCTATGTTTTAATAAAAACAAAAAAAGCAGTTTTTTTTTTGTAATCTCCTTTACTCACAGCCTGCCCCTACCTCTGTCCTCACCTTTAGTGGGTTCTTGGCCTGTTATGGTACTGGGTCAGTAAAAGAGCTAGTGCAGAATCACAGAAACGGAAAAACATAGCTGTACACCTTCCTAGGATTCCCAGCTTAAAGTGGTATTAAGCCCAAAACCAGAAATTTAACATATTGCAGGTTACCTATCCTTAGATGTGGTGGCTGCATTTGTTTTCTTTTTTGGGATTTTTTTCCCCGTTTTCACCTGGTGATCTGCCCAGTAACACATCTTCTGTATTAGAGTGCCGCCTCTCTGGATGAACAGACATACCTTTTGGACAGGAACATTAATAATCTGGAGGGAGGGAAGTTTAGATGGACTTGACTAACAAATTGAAGCCAAACTCCAGCTCAAACTTTATAAGCAGTTACAGCAACAGTTTTTTTTTTTTTTTTTTTCAATTTAAAGAAGTTTTACATAATTAAAAGCTAGCCATTGTGAGCACTCATGTCAGTTGTAAATAGTTTGTCTCAACACTCCACTGCTACATCTGCAGGACAGCTGCTTCTGTTCAAAAACAGATTTACTGGCTGGATTACCAGGTTAAAATAAAGGAAAGAAACGCTAAAAAAAGAAAAGATTCTTCTCTGTAATATATAATTGTTAATGCTTTTTTTACTGCATGGTGACATTTCTAAAAGCACAACTGCAGAGGGAGCTTGAGAACTATTGAGAATTTTTTTTTCTCAGATCTCTGATAAGAATATAAATTGCTAATTTTCAGTTCTTTGCCAAGTTTGCGAACAATGGTTTTGATTTTCAGTTCAGTGTATCCTTTGTAGATTGGGCAGAGGCATGTATGTAGGCAGTCAGATAACAAATATTAAGCGCCCTTTGCAGTTCATATCAACAGCTAACTCAAGGACAATTGTATTAAAAGTAATAGGATCGCAGGAAGCATATTATAAGCCACACTGTAAATCCCCGAGGTGTATGTATGATAAAACCATTGCCCATAGGGCTTGCTCTTGATGTTTGAGTGCATTAAAAAAAAAAAAAAAAAAACTGTACAGACAAATAATGCAAAGTAAAGACAGTATCAACAAATGCAGCCTGTAGTTTTTATCTCCGGTTTCTAAAAATGCTACACAGAATATGGACCTGTAAAAAAAAAAAAAAAAAATGTTCTGCCCACTGTATAGATTTAGGAGTGCTATTTTGTATGATATGGAGCCCTTTCGCGACTAATTCAAAACAGATTTAAAATTTTTTGCTTCATGCACAAGAAAGATTTAGGGTTATTTTTATTTTGTAGTACGTGACAAATAGGATGGTTTCCTTTTTTTTTTTTTCTTTCCCAACTTTCCTGTAAACTGGAGCAGAGTCAGTGTGGAGGCACTAGATGGAGCTAGAGAATGCTTTTGAATTTATATTAGATGAGGTTCTAGCACATGAGACTCGCTTATATACATTGGTAAACGATACAGTACCACTGACAAGCTACTGTGGTATATATATGTCAACTTTTATACCCTTTTCAATCCTACTGGGAAACATGTTTTCCTGCCAGTGAATGGTTTGGTTTTGCATTTGTGCGTGTGTGCGTGTGTCTGTCTAGGGAATCGGTTGCTGTGTCTCTCAGGCCCTCTGTGTAAATGTAGCGCTCCTGTACATTAATCTAGCACGCTGTAGCCCTCCCCAGTCTGACTTATCTGTCCCATTTCAAAATGCATTTTGCCACTTTACCAGACGTCTGTGGACAAAGGCTTGTTGACTGTTTGTGCAGAGTTTGTTTTTCCTTTATTTCTACTCTTGCTTTGTTTTTTCTCTTTTTGTATTTATTTTCCCCAGAGATATTATTTTTTTGGCTACCTGTTGACTTTGTTCATGCGCTGCCAGCAGGTAGAGAGGAAGTAATAGGGATCATATGATCATATTACTCCCTGGTTGTGCTCATGCAGGTCCCAACACACGTTTCAAAGACTGTAACTTTTCTCCATCTTTTTGCTTCATGTGCACTAGTCTCCTTGTGGAATCCTGCTGCAAATTTTTCTTCAAGACTTCAGTGAAAATCCTTCAATTTGTCACACTGTTGTAGGCGTCACATATTTAAGGAAATAAAAAATAAATGTTAATAATTCTAGAAAGATATGGATGCAGTCAATTTGGCCACTGCACATAGTAAAGCTCTATGTGACCTTGTAGCTGAAGTCTGGCGGGGGAAGAGGATGTTCATTCTTTTTGTATTTGTTCAGTCCATGATTGTATTAGGAAGAAATCAAACTTTGGGTAATATAGAGTATAGATAATGTATAGCGTAGAGTCTTGGTGAAGGAAAACATCTTCTGTTGTCATCACTAACCTACCCATTACCCCACTATAAGAAAACAACCAGCAGGATTTTACAACTGAAATGTTGGGTTTGTCTTGTCATTAATCCTCTTGAGTGAACCACTGGAACTAGGGGACAGGATGGTTTCAATGAAATCTCAACAATCTGTCCACT